>NC_025997.2:79805491-79854628 GCF_000442705.2 Elaeis guineensis
TGATCGACTCCTCACGAGTGCTAGCTCGTTGTAAGAATCCTTTTGAACGGTCGATGCTGATCGAACTCCTTCGATCGAGTTTTATCGATTTTTTTGGATACTTTAGATCATCAACAGATGTGCTTGAGAGGATGTTGAAGATCTTCCTAAGATTTTGTGGGCTCACGACACTCGTAGCTCACTTTCTCACTTTCCGAACCCCAGGCTAAAACTCTAGGGAACTCACCGAAAACCTTGCACCCACTTTTCTTTCTTTTCTTTTTTTTTCTCTTGGAAGGATATGGACTTCCTTCTCATGCACAAGACTTCTCATGCCCCAAAATTTTTCTCCAAAAATCTTCTTACACACCGCCGCACTCATCTCCTCCTTTTATAACAACGTCAAACGTCTTATCCAAATGAAAGGATAAAGATGAGTAATTTCATATTTGAATTCAAATCAAATTTTGAATTCAAATGGACACCAACTCATCCCTTATCCACTAAAGATGTGAGGCATGGCTTAAATTGTGCATGGAGTGATTTCATGAGAAACATTTTCTTATGTAATAAATGGGGCGTAAAAAATAAAGGTAAGCGCAAAAATTGATTGCCCATTTAAATTCAAACTTTATTTTGAATTTGAATGGCCAACCAATCCATCCTTATCCATTCATTTGGCACATAAAAGTGGGGCATGGAGAGGGCTTGGCGTGAGGAAAAAATTCATGAGAAGTTCCTTCTCATGAATTCCAATGGGTGCAATGAAAGTGAGGTGGTGCATGGAGATTGGGTCAAGGTGGTTTCATTATTTAAACCAACCTAATTGAACCAAATAAGTTAGGTCCAATTAGACTAATTTAAATCTAACTTAATTAGACTTAATTAGGCTCAATAAATCTTAATCAAATCAAAATTTGACTAAGCCCAATCCTTGATCAAATCAGGGACAAACCATCTCGACGATTAGGTCAACTCTTAACCTAATTGGGTCAAACCCAACTGAATCCAATTCAATTGGACTTGATCCAAAAATAATTACTCAATCAAATTGAGTTAATTAGTGATCAAATCACTAATTAAGCCTCTCATAAATACTGAGTCCAAATTCGATGGGCAATCGGGTATCAGAATTCATCGATATGTAATCCTGATCAAAAAGTCCCAACCAGTGGGACTCTTGACCCTGGTACCCATAATGTGTGGAACTCATGATCAGAGAATCCTGATTCTCGATCACTGAGTTCCAAACATGTAGGATTCTACACCAGCCATCAGATCAGATAGGAACCTCTAATGTGTGTGACCCCGCAGGTTCGTACCTAAGCCGGTAGCATAGGAACCAATTTCTATACTAATCGAAGTGACCATCTAGCAATGGTACCCGATGTCCGGATAGGTCGAAGAGTCGCAATCGCAACACTCAGAACCTACATGAATATGGTTATTGTATAATTCATCCTTTTGACCCCTGTGTTTAGGATGACTCAGGGTTAAACTGTCAACCCTGATCAGATCATCCGAATCGTGCTCAACTCAAATAGTCCAGTGACTCCTCACAAGGACTACCCTGGCCAAGATTTTGCTAAATTAAATACGACTATACACAGCTCCTAAACTGGAGTTGTCAATCCCATCTTGACACACGCACCGACAAGTCAAGTACTTGAGTACACCCAGCAGCCTTCCGTCATTGAATTAAAAATTCAGGTAGTCCAGTGCCTAAGTACAGTGAGTTGCTTGTAAGTCACCATGGCAGTCTCAGGTCAGAGGGATATTTATATCAATATTCCATTGGAGCAAATCTTGACAGTAGAAATAGCTCCGGAGTCGGTCACGTTCAGTGCAGATGTATCCGTATATCTCACCTGTATGCCATACCAGTGTCTCCACACAAATTGGTTAAGAGGACAACCAACCTATATGGCACACAATGACCTATGCTTGATAAATGTTGTCATCCTTGGTAACAACATATCATTTGGTCGCGAACAGATTTAAGGACTAAACGATAAATCCTCCTTTGTCGAGTCTAAATAGTCCTAAGGACTTCACCACAACATAGGAGTTCATTAGAAGATGAAATATTTTGTGATGAAAAAATACAAAATAATTTTATTTATTTATAATTTATGTACAATTACAACAAAGAGCACAACCGTCAACAGACTAACCATTAGCTTTGGGATACTATTTCCAACAAAAAGATGCCCAACAACCTTTGGACTGTTGGAAAATATATCCCAAAAAGCCAATCGTCAAGCTGTTGACGGTTGAGCAACCAAGTATTGTAATTGATTTGTTAATAAATAAAAAATATTTGGCATTTTCATCATAAGTTTTCATCTTCTAATGAACTCCATTGTTATGATGAAGTCCTTAGGACTATTTAACTTCGATAAAGAGAGGATTTATCGATTAGTTCTTAAAACTGTTCACGACCAAATGATAGGCTATTAATAAGGACGATAGTTTCTATCGAGCATAGGTCGCTGTAGGCCATATGGGTTGGTTGTCCTCTTAACCAAGGAGTGTGGAGACACTGGTATGGCATACAGGTGAGATGTAAGGGTACATCATCATTGAACGTGACAAACTCCAGAGCATTCTGCTATCGAGAATGTCTCTGATGGGATATAGGTATAAGTGTCTCTTAGACCTGAGATCGTCTCAGTGACTTGCAAGCAACTCACTGTGCTTTGGTACTGGACTAACTGAATTTCTAATTCAAGGACGGAAGGCTTCTGGGCACAGTCAAGTACTTGCAAAGTCAGAGTGTGATCGAGATGGGATTGACCACTCCAAGAGTTGGAGAAGAATGAGTCGCTGTATTTTAATTTAGCAAAACCTTGGCCAGGGTAATCCATCAGATGGATTTGATATTTTAAAATACAATGTGGACAACCTGATCAGAGTTGACAGTTGAACTCTGGGGTGTCCTATGATCATTTTGGTCAAGGGGATGAATTATATGAAAACTATATCTGCATGGGTTCTAAGGATGTTGTTCTACACATTCGACCTATCCGGTCGTCGGATACCATTACTAGATGGTCACTTCGATTGGTATAGAAATTTATTCCTATACTACTGGCTTAGGTTCGAACCTATGAGGTCATACACATTAGAGTTCATGATCCAATCGGATGGTTGATCAATGATTAAGAATTATTCTAGGGTTAAATGATCAATACGATTGACATTTAACCCAGTGCAAGTGTTGCAGGAGGATCGATTAGCAATTCGATTGCTAATTGGCTTAATTTGATTAAGCCAATGGATTGAGATTAAGTCTAATTAAATATAATTTAATTAAATTTAGTTTGGGCTTGATTGGATCAAGTCCAATTGGTTTATTGGATAAGCCAAGTACAAAAAAAATCTATTCCTAGTTCAACTAGGACTTGGGTAAATCTAATTTCTAATTTGATTAGAAAATTAAATCAGATTTAAATCTAATTTAATCTGATTAAATTAGATTCTTAATTGGGTTAAGACCTATTTTAATTGGATTGATCTAATTTTAGTTTGATTTGGTTTGAGAAACCAAGTTAAAACAAGTCATAAGATAGAATCCTAGTAAGACTAGGATTCCACCTTACGCCACATAAGCCTTCCCCACGCCCTCTCTCTTATTCAACGTCAATCTCCTCTTATTTTGTGTGATAAAAGCCCTCTCCCAGGTCTCTCCCACGTTCACAAAAGGTTTCCTCTCTTCTTTCTTACATGGAAGGTGGTTTGGATCAAATCAAAGAGGAATAAGTTTGGATTTCGAATTCTATGAGATAGAGTTTTAGAAATCCAAAACTCTTTCAATTTTGCACCAAATTTATCCAAATTTTTTTTGAAATTTTTATGGATTTTAGGGTACACATTATACACCTTTTTCTGGTAATCCATACATAAAAATAAGGAGGAGGTGCTCAAGAGTTGGGCGCCCCTTATCTTGCCATGTTTGGATAAGCCTTGACTAGGTATTTGACCTAGACAAGGAATCTATCATATCTCTCTGTATAAAATGATTTTCTTCATAAAAGTTTTGGTGAAGATAGATATTTGAGAGACCTTTATCAAATCCAAAAATTAGAGAGAAATACCTTTGGGTCATGGGGATATAATAGATACAAGATAGAGTGTCTTGAGAGAGAAACGAGAAGAAGAAGAGGGTCTTCTTCTAGGGTTGTTTGTTTTCATATCTTCCCTTCCTCCATCTTGAGTTTTCTGAGAGTGTCTCAGATTTGAAACTCTTTCTCCTACTTTTCATCTTTGGAAGAGTCCAAATCAAGAAGAAGGAGGCACCTGATCAACCATCGAAGAAGGATCAGCGCAGTACTAGCATGCTGTGCTGATTTCCTGAAGCAGGACTTCTGATTGAGATTCGTGAGCTCGTGTGGATGACTCCTAGAGGCTGGATGCATGTGCGGCTAGCAACATCATCCTCAAGCCTGAGTCAGTAAGGTTAGAACATCTAACTTGCAAGGTAATAGATCTGATCTATTGTTTAATACATACATTAGATGTAGTATAGAAACATGTTGATATGATCAACATGTAGTTCATCCTCTATATATATTTTAATTTTTGATTTAATACTATGTAATAATTATATAATAGGATCTTAGATCTAGGGATTCTCTGGTTTTAGAAAATAAATTTTGATTTATTTTAGTCTTCCGCTGCATAATCTTGAAAAAGTTTCAAGATCTAACCCTGAAATCCTAGATCTGGTTCCATCAATTGGTATCAGAGCCTAGATTCTTTATTATATGATTATTTATACATACTTAGATTATTTCTTAGATTATATTTAATTTATAATATAATTATTAAATCTAAAATTAAAATTTTAGATCAATCATGAACTACAAGGTTGTCCTGCTGTAAGGTTTACCCCTTACAGTGCAAAGGTTGTCCTAGTTTGTGTAGATCTATCTTTAATCATAAATTTATTAGATATAATCTAGATTAAATTTATAATTTATTATATTTAAAAGGTATTTAAATCTGAAATAAAATATCTTTGTTAATAATTTTTGTGCAAAAAAATTGTTTAAAGTTGAAATTGTTTCAATTACATGAACCTGTTTAGATTAGATCTAAAGTAGTTTCATGTTTATTTCACTTGCATCTTGATTATGAATCAAACATGCAATATGGTTGGTAGAATCATATTATAAAATTATTTTACAAATATAAAAATTATTTTTTAAAAAGCCGAACCCAACCCTCAGCCCAAAACTTAATTAAGAATTAAGAAGTTGTTTGATTAGGTTCTAGGATTGTGAATTGAAGAACCTAAGATACAAACCATAACACATTGGGTTAATGGGTTAGTGGGAATTAGGTCCATTAATTGGGTTAGACCTATGGTTAGATTAAAGATGGACTTAATTAGAGAATTGACTAAATCTAATCAATTGTTATCTTAGATTAGGTCAAGGATTCTCTAGATCAATTACAATAGTTGTAGTTGGTCAAGTCCATGTCTTTAACGAGAACCAAATAGACTTGATTCTTGGCTAAGCAGTCTAGCACGAACTATTAGGTTGATCTAATCGAAACTAATTAAACCAGTTGGTGTCTAAGATAAACCAGACTGGTGGTTTTTAATTGGGAGCCCGCTTACCTAGCCATTTCTGATGGTATCCAAGGCAAGCTTTGGCCGACCCTCTCACTGATCAAACTTACCTGGCCTCTTGGTGAAATTATGTTTTGATCGGATCACTTGACTATTCGAGCTGACCCATGCCAGCTAGGTAAATCAGTGTGACTGATTTAGATGCTCCTAGACCAACCCTTTTAATGGTCTCCCTTAAGCTGACTTGGTGAAGCCAGTGGGAGGATCATGATAAGCTGATTCATCTGACCTCATCCTCTAAATCATTTAAATCCTCTAAAATTATTAGGTCCTTAAAATGATAAAGTTATGGAGATAACTGAGTCATAGCCTTCCATTAAGGTGTTTGATAATGAGTCCATTAACTTAATAATCATTGCAGACCCAAAGGCCTGGTGCTTGTTGACTAATAGAATTATCACTCATCATATGATGACTTGAAAGTGTTTCTCTAATGGTGGTTAGGTGAGCCAACCAAAGTTGGGCTTAATCATTCGTTGGTTAGATGCACCAAGTATGGTCATGTTAATAGTTGGACCTAACCGGATCCTTACAGTGGAGGCCAAAGCCTACTGATTAGATTTCTGGGCAAAATTAAAAATTACTAGAAATTATTTAGAGAAACAATTGGTTATGAACCTACCCTTAGATGTACATGGGTTGGCCAACCAAAGTTGGGCTTGTGTGCAGTCTAAGTGGATTCTAGTACCCACTAAGGAATTAGGGTAATTCCTCGAATTGGTGGTAGAGGCTACCAATTCGAATAAAATAGTGAGAGAAATCTTTTGATTAAAGTCTAAATCTTTAGGTTTAATGAATCAATTACTAATTAGGTTATGGTTCTCCTTTGTGCAAAAATAGCCACTTCCCTATCACTCCGATCATTGTTGGACAATGATAAGTTGGTGGGACCCAACTTTGGTAGCTGGTACCGAAAGTTGAAGATAGTCCTGGAGCATGAACGGATCCTATATGTGATAATGGATCCTGCACCTGAGGAGCCAACTGTCAATGCATGTGGAACAGTCAGAGATACTTACCAGAAGTGGCTCAGTGACCGGACCACGATGCGCTGTATCATGCTGGCTGCCATGAGCGATGAGTTCAGTCACAGATTCGAGATGGCTCAGCCAAAGGACATGCTTCAAGTATTGGAGGATGCCTTTGGCACACCCGATGATGTGGAGAGGCACAAGACTAGTTGTGCCATCTTCAACGCCAAAATACGGGATGGTGCCTCTGTCACTGATCATGTATTGTACATGATCGAGCTGATGGAATGATTAAGCAAGCTCGACTTTTCTTTGCATGAGCAGCTTGGGAAAGATGCAATACTGAACTCACTGTCCAAGTCTTATCTTCCATTCCTCACTCATTATAGAATGACAAAGCCTGAAGTAAACTACCACGGATTACTGGGGTTGCTTCAGAACTTTGAGAAAGATCACCAACTCCATAAGGAGTCGGTGAACTTAGTGGGAGGATCGTCTTCTGATTTTCGACCTTTTAAGAAAGGGAAGAAGAATAAGAAGAAAAAAGTGAAGATGGTGCAAGTTCAGACTGAGACATCAGTGCAGGGCCAGATCAAAAAGATTAAGCCCGATAAGAGTCAATTCAACTGGCAAGCACCCTAGATTAGATAGTATCTCAGATATCTACTTATGGCACTATAGGCTAGGTCATATAAACAAGAACAGAATAAATAGGTTGACTCAAGAGGGAATCCTCGAAGTCAGTGATTGTGAATCACTTTCAACCTGTGAGTCCTGTCTTCTTGGTAAAATGACCAAGTCACCTTTTACTGGAAAAGGTGAGAGAGCTACTGAGCTCTTGGGCCTAGTACATACTGATGTATGCGGGGCCATGAGCACCAGTGCTAGAGGTGGATATTTCTACATCATAACTTTCACGGATGACCTATCCCGATATGGATATGTCTATCTGATGAAACATAAGTCGGATTCATTTGAAATGTTCAAACAATTCTGAAGTGAAGTAGAAGAACAAACTGGAAAGTGTATTAAAACTCTTCGATCTGATCGAGGAGGAGAATACCTTTCTAGTGAGTTTCTCACATATGTAGGAGAGAATGGGATTCTCTCCCAATGGACTCCTCTAGGAACACTACAGCATAATGGTGTGTCTGAAAGGAGGAATCAGACTCTGTTAGACATGGTCTGATCCATGATGGGTTTTGCTAGCTTGTCAATATCCTTCTAGGGATATGCACTCGAATCGGCCTGTTATCTGTTAAATAGAGTTTCAAGTAAGTCTGTAATTAAGACTCCATATGAGATATGGACAGGACGTAAGCCAGCACTTTCACACCTTAAGGTCTGGGGGTGCCTGACCTATGTCAAATGATTAGTCACAGACAAATTTGGACCTAGATCTGACAAATACTCATTCATAGGGTACCCCAAAGAGACAAAAAGATATTTTTTCTACCATGCTGATGAACAAAAGGTGTTCGTCAGCCTTAAGGCAATCTTTTTAGAAAAAGAGTTCCTTGGTGAAGAAACCGTTGCCTCTAATATTGAACTTGATGAAGTTCAACAGGTAGAAGGACCGACACCAATAGCTAAACCTGAGTCGGATATGATTAGATCAGATTCGGAGCCCAATGTACCTGCACCATTAAGGTGATCCGGTAGAGTATCGCGTCAACCGGACAGATACTACGGTTTCTTGGTTCGGGATGGTGATCCCATCGAACTTGAGAGAATACTGAGGATCCGATCACCTATATGGATGCAATGCAGAGACCTGATTCTGAGAAATGGCTTGAAGCCGTGAAATCCAAAATGGAGTCCATGAAGGTCAACGATGTATGGACATTGGTTGACCCACCTGAAGGGGTTAAACCCATTGGGTGTAAATGGGTCTTCAAAAGGAAGAGTGGCGCAGATGGAAAGGTGGAGACCTATAAAGCCCGTCTGGTCGCCAAGGGGTATCGTCAACGTTATGGTATTGACTATGACGAGACGTTTTTCCCTGTGGCAATGCTCAAATCCATTCGGATAATGCTTGCAATAGCTACTCATCTAGATTATGAGATCTGGCAGATGGATGTAAAGACAGCTTTTCTGAATGGAGAGCTGACCGAAGAGGTGTATATGATACAACCTGAGGGGTTTACATCCACAGATGAGTCTAAGGTATGCAAGCTTCAAAGATCCATTTATAAATTGAAGCAAGCTTCTCAGAGTTGGAACATGCGTTTTGATAAGGTGATCAAAACGTATGGCTTCATTAAGAATGGAGAAGAGCGCTGCATCTATAAATGGGCAAATGGTCCAGTTGTGGTATTCCTTATCTTGTATGTGGATGATATTTTCTTAATCAGGAATGACATCCCCGCACTACAGGGAATAAAAGTTTGGTTGTCATCACAGTTCTCCATGAAGGACTTGAGTGAAGCATCCTACATCTTAGGGATGAAGATCTATAGGGATAGATCTAAAAGGATGCTTGGATTATCCCAGTCCATGTACATAGACACTGTGCTGAAGAGGTTCAGCATGGAGAATTTCAAGAAGGGCCATCTACCGATAGGCCATGGAATTTCTCTCTTTAAGAAGGATTGTCCGACAACTCCTGAAGAGAGAGAGCGTATGAGTAAAGTCCCATATGCTTCAGTCGTGGGATCTATCATGTACGCCATGACATGTACAAGACTAGATGTGGTATACTCACTAGGAGTAGTGAGTAGATACCAATCTGATCCTAGAGAAAATCACTGGAAAGTGGTTAAAGCCATCCTTAAGTATTTGAGAAATACTAAGGACTAATGGTTGGTTTATGGCGAGTCAGATCTGAAACTTGTGGGGTTCACAGACTCTAGCTTTCAATCTGACCATGATGATAGTAGGAGCATGTCGGATTATATCTTTACTCTGAATGGTGGAGCCATATGCTGGAAGAGTTCCAAGAAGCATACTGTGGCGGACTCTGTTTGTAAAGCGGAGTACATCGCAGCATCAGATGCCGCGAAGGAAGCTGTGTGGCTGAGGAAATTCATCAACGAGCTTGGAGTAGCACCCTCCCTCGATGGTCCGGTCCTGCTCTACTGCGACAGCACTGGTGCCATAGCTCAGGCGAAGGAACCCAAAGCACATCAGCGGATGAAGCATATCTTGCACCGCTTCCACCTGGTCCGAGAGATCGTGGATCAAGGTGACGTCAACCTTCAGAAGATCGATGGAAAGGAGAACCTGACCGACCCCTTCACTAAAGCCCTGGCGATAAAGGAGTTCGACAACCACAAGTCAAAGATGGGTATTAGATATTGTACCGAGTGGCTTTAGGACAAGTGGGAGTTGTTTGGAAATGTGTCCCAAAAAGCCAATCGTCAAGCTGTTGACGGTTGAGCAACCAAGTATTGTAATTGATTTGTTAATAAATAAAATATATTTGGTATTTTTATCATAAGTTTTCATCTTCTAATGAACTCTGTTGTTATGATGAAGTCCTTAGGACCATTTAAGTTCGATAAAAAGAGGATTTATCGATTAGTCCTTAAAACTGTTCATGACCAAATGATAGGCTGTTAATAAGGATGACAGTTTCTATCGAGCATAGGTTGCTGTAGGCCATATGGGTTAGTTGTCCTCTTAACCAAGGAGTGTGGAGATACTGGTATGGCATACAGGTGAGATGTAAGGGTACATCATCATTGAACATGACCAACTCCAGAGCATTCTGCTGTCGAGAATGTCTCTGATGGGATATAGGTATAAGTATCCCTTAGACTTGAGATCGTCTCAGTGACTTGCAAGCAACTCACTGTGCTTTGGTACTGGACTAACTAAATTTTTAATTCAGAAATGGAAGGCTTCTGGGTACAGTCAAGTACTTGTGAAGTCAGAGTGTGATCGAGATGGGATTGACCACTCCAAGAGTTGGAGAAGAATGAGTCGCTGTATTTCAATTTAGCAAAATCTTGGCCAGGATAATCCATCAGATGGATTTGATATTTTGAAATACAATGTGGACAACCTGATCAGAGTTGACAATTGAACTCTAGGGTGTACTATGATCATTTTGGTCAAGGAGATGAATTATATGAAAACTATATCTACTGGGTTCTAAGGATGTTGTTCTACACATTCGACCTATCCAATCGTCGGGTACCATTGCTAGATGATCACTTCGATTGGTATAAAAATTTATTTCTATGCTACTGACTTAGGTTCGAACCTATGAGGTCACACACATTAGAGTTCATGATCCAATCAGATGGTTGATCAACGATTAAGAATCATTCTAGGGTTAAATAATCAATACGATTGACATTTAACCCAGTGCAAGTGTTGCAGGAGGATCGATTAGCAATTCGATTGCTAATTGGCTTAATTTGATTAAGCCAATGGGTTGAGATTAAGTCTAATTAAATATGATTTAATTAGATTTAGTTTGGGCTTGATTGGATCAAGTCCAATTGGTTTATTGGATAAGCCAAGTGCAAGGAAAAACTAGTCCTAGTTCAACTAGGACTTGGGTAAATCTAATTTCTAATTTGATTAGAAAATTAAATCAGATTTAAAACTAATTTAATCTGATTAAATTAGATTCTTAATTAGGTTAAGATCTATTTTAATTGGGTTGATCTAATTTTAGTTTGATTTGGTTTGAGAAACCAAATTAAAACAAGTCATAAGATAGAATCCTAGTAAGACTAGGATTCCACCTTGCGCCACATAAGCCTTCCCCATGCCCTCTCTTTTATTCAATGCCAATCTCCTCTTATTTTGTGTGACAGAAGCCCTCTCCCAAGTCTCTCCCATGTTCACAAAAGATTTCCTCTCTTCTTTCTTACATGGAAGTGGTTTGGATCAAATCAAAGAGGAATAAGTTTGGATTTCGAATTCTATGAGATAGAGTTTTAGAAATCCAAAACTCTTTCAATTTTGCACCAAATTTATCTAATTTTTTTTTGAAATTTTTATAAATTTTAGGGTACATATTGTGCACCCTTTGCTAGTGATCCATGTATGAAAATAAGGAGGAGGTTCTCAAGAGTTGGGCGCCCCTTATCTTGCCATGTTTGGATAAGCCTTGACTAGGTATTTGACCTAGACAAGGACTCTATCATATCTCTCTGTATAAAATGAGTTTCTTCATGAAATTTTTAGTAACGATAGAGATTTGAGTGTCCTTTAGGCCATCCAAAAATTAGAGAGAAAGACCTTTGGGTTGTGGAGATATAATAGATACAAGATAAGGTGTCTAGAGAGAGAAACGAGAAGAAGAAGAGGGTCTTCTTCTAGGGTTGTTTGTTTTCATCTCTTCCCTTCCTCTATCTTGAGTTTTCTGAGAGTGTCTCAGATTTAAAACTCCTCCTCCTACTTCTCATCTTTGGAAGAGTCCAAATTAAGAAGAAGGAGGTACCTGATCAACCATCGAAGAAGGATCAGCGCAGTACTAGCATACTGTGCTGATTTCCTGAAGCAGGACTTCTGATCGAGATTCGTGGGCTCGTGTGGATGACTCCTAGTGGCCGGATGCATGTGTGGCTAGCAATATCATCCTCAATCCCGAATCAGCAAGGTTAGAATGTCTAACTTGCAAGGTAATAGATCTAATCTATTGTTTAATACATACATTAGATGTAGTATAGAAACATGTTGATATGATCAACATGTAGTTCATCCTCTATATATATTTTAATTTTTGATTTAATGCTATGTAGTAATCATGTAATAGGATCTTAGATCTAGAAATTCTCTGATTTTAAAAAATAAATTTTGATTTATTTTAGTCTTCCGCTGCATGATCTTGAAAAAGTTTCAAGATCTAACCCTGAAATCCTAGATCTGGTTCCATCATGGACGTGGAGGAAGAAGGGATGCCCAACACTTGGGCGTTGATGCTCCAAGGGAGAAGAGAAGGAGAGGAGAAGAGAGGGGGCGTGGAGCTCTCTAAGAGAAGGCATGGGCTGCTGGATGAACTTTCTAGGGACTTTAGGAGAGGTCTCTTTAAATAGGCATAAGATTTGAATCTCATTCAAAACCAAACAATTACTTAATACAAGTCTTACTTGCATTAAGTTTCCTTATAACTTAAGTTATTTAACTTTTTTTAGGAAACCTATTAGGTGCCAACAATTGGAGCCCTTGCATCCATAAAATCATACCCCTTTTTGCACCCAAGAGATGCCCCATAAAGGATCCACACACTCTCTAATAGGTGGAGATGCCCAACTTAATCAAATAAAGTGACATCCAATCAAAACTATCAAGAAAATTAATTAAGAACTTGCACCCTTAATTTATTTGATCCAAAACCTTAAGCATCCAACAATTGGAGTCTAATGAATCTAATTCATTTAGATTATTAGTATATAATTAAGTTTGAATTAATCTTATCAAATAAGAAAATTAAATATAAAGAAAAAATTGGGTTCAACCATGTACTAGCAAGGTTATCCTGAACCCAATAAGGTTTCTCTAAACCTAATTGAGACTTCAAAAGTCCAATTGCTTATTCTAAGTCTAATTCCTTTATCATGTGACCCCATAGGTTCAATTCTATCTGGTAGTGAGATATATAATGATCTCTATCATAGTGTCATTGAAACTCTTTTCAATGGATCAAAATAATTCCACTCTAACTCATCAAGGATTGTCGATCCCGAACAGTCCTAGTGAGCTCTCATAATCTACCAGTGACACCTAGCAATATATAGTGGCAACCCAGTAAAATCAAAAATAAACCTCAAGGTATAGTTAACGTGTGATTCAGTCCCTCTATCATGAGTCCTGACTAAATGGAAAGTCATAGATAAATTATCAAATCTCATCATCAATCATATGATAAATTCGATCAGCTCAAGTCTAATTGTGATATTTATGGAACTCTTTTCCATCAATCACATTACTGTGGTCATAGACTCTCAGACTTAGCCTCTTAAATCTTATAGGACTACTCCTCTCTATTAAGATCGATAGATCCCATCTTGATGCACATCCTACTCCTATAGTGGACCAACTATCGCCAACATCTACTATAAGGGCTCATTGAGATTATGTTTATGTGTCAGTCAAACTCCAACAGTTTCACTACGAGCAGTCGTATCATTTCAGATCAAAAGATCATTCATACAACTATAATATCAAAACAATCACTAACGATCGAGTAGAAATCCATGTGATCTCTCGTATGGTCACACTTAGTACTAGTTGTTCTCTAACAACTATCCGCACTTGTCACTCAGCATCTCCACACTGTAGACTAGAGATTCATCTATCTCAAAAAAAGTGATCTGTACATCGATCTATCTGGATCGATCACTGTCCACATAATGATACTATGTTCATGAGTATTTAGAAATTAAATATATATCTCTAATTTTCAACACTTTGAGAATATGTATCGAAAAGTTAATTTCATGGACGATTCAAAGACACATCACACTTGAATGAAAAATAAACTTATCTTTTTATTGATCAAATCAATACATTAAGTATAAAATTATGTCTTAAATTTATTACAATGTATCCGCCATATTGGCTTCTAGGATATATATCTAACAATCTCCCATTTGGACTAAAATCAATTGGCCACTAATCTAAGTCCCATCTTCTCAAGCTGGACTTTCATTTTTGACTGGCTTAATTATTTTGTCAACAGGTCTGCCACGTTATCTAGAGAGTTTACTCTTCGCATCTCGACATATTTCGTTTCGAGGTAGCTGCATATAATATGATACCGCCGCTCGATATACTTTGATTTCTGATGAGACTTCGGCTCCTTAGCCAGTGCTATGGCTTCATTATTATCACAGTAAAGTGGTATGGCACCTAATATCATAACCTAAAGTTTTGCAACAAATTTTTTGAATGAGAAGCCTTCCTTTGTAGCATCTAAAGCAGCGACATATTCATCCTCTGTGGTCGAATCTACTATGATAGATTGCTCGAAACTCTTCTAGCTAACTGCGCCACCATTATAAATGAACACATATCCTGATGTAGACTTTCTATTATCAGGATCAGACATGAAGTCTGAATCAGTATATCCCTCAACTCACAACTCAGAACCTTCTCCAAAGATCAAGAATAAATCTTTAGTTCTTCTCAAGTACTTAAGAATGTTCTTCACAGGTATTCAGTGCTCCTCGTCTGGATTCGACTGATACCTTCTTGTGACACTTACAGCAAGGGCAATATCAGATCGAGTACATAACATGGCATACATGAGGCTCCTTATGGCTGAGGCATAAGGAATCCTACTCATGCAATGAACATCTTCAGATGTGGTCGGACACATCATCTTAGAAAAATCAATACCATACCTAAGAGGTAAAAGTCCTCTTTTAGAGTTTTTCATGTTGAACCTCTTTAGCACCTTCTCTATATACAGCTTTTGTGACAGGCCTAGCATCCTTTTAGAGCTATCCCTATAGATCTTTATTTCAAGAATATAGAATGCTTCTTCTAAGTCTTTCATGGAGAATTCTTTGGATAACCATCTTTTAACCATGATCAATATGAGAATATCATTCTCAATGAGGAGAATATCATCTACGTACAATACGAGGAATGTTATGCACTCCCATTGACCCTTTTGTAAACACAAGGTTCTCTTTATTCTTGATGAAATCAAACAATTTGATCGCATCATCAAAATGATGGTTCTAACTTTGAGAAGCTTGCTTTAATCCATATATAGATCTTTATAGCTTACAGACTCTGTAATCACCATCACCGGAAGTGAAACTCAAAGGTTGCTTCATATAGATATCTTTCTCAAGATATCCATTAAGGAAGGCAATTTTCACATCCATCTGTCAGATTTCATAATCATAGTAAGCTGCAATAGCAAGCAGAGTGCGGATGGATTTTAGCATGACTACGGATGAGAAAATTTCTTGATAGTCAATGCCCTCATGCTGGCTATAACTTTTTACCACAAATCTAGCTTTATAGGTCTCTACTTTATCATTGACACCTAATTTTCTTTTGTAGATCCATTTACACCTAATGGGTACTATACCCTCAGATGGATCCACTAAGATCCATACTTGATTTGAGTGCATCGAGTCAATTTCTGACTTCATCTAACTATTTCTCAGAATCGATGTCAGACATCACCTCACTAAAGGTGTTAGGATCATCATCATGTTCCTTATCTCCCATAAGAAATATTTTTTTTACTTCCTTCGTAAGCATACCCATGTACTTTTCAGGAGGTCAGGAGATCTTGCTAGATCTACGAGATGGTAGAGGAACATCAACTACTGGCTCATGAATAATGGATTCCTCAAGATCTATAGCTCTTTGCCCTTCAGAGACCTTCTTTTCGAGCTCAACTAACCTCCCACTGCCACCATCCTGGATAAACTATTTTTTTAAAAATATGGTGTTCTGACTCACAATCACGTTATGATCTTGTGAAAAGTAAAAGTAGTATCCCATTGATTCTTTTGGATACCTTATGAAACGAGCTATTACAAATCTATCCTCTATTTTATCAGCCATTTGTCTCTTGAAATAGATCGGACATCCCCAAGTCTTAAGATATCCTAGACTCGACTTCTTACCATACCATATCTCATACAATATAGTAGGAACGAATTTTGATGGAATCATATTCAATAAGTGAATGGTAGTTAATAAGACATGTCTCCAAAGGTATAAGAATAGATCAGTGAAGCTCATCATGGATCTGACCATATTTAATAGGGTCCTATTTCTCCTTTCGGATACCTCGTTGAGCTGAGATATTTCTGAAGGAGTCTATTGAGAGACTATACCATTATCCTTAAGATATCTCAAAAATTTTTAACTAAGGTATTTACCTTCTCGATTAGATCAAAGAATCTTAATGGGTTTGCTTGTTTATTTTTTTACTTCAATTTTGAATTCTTTAAACTTTTCAAAAGCTTCAGATTTATGTTTCATCAGATACACATATCCATACCTAGACAGATCATCGATAAAGATAATGAAGTAGCTGTAACTACCTCTAACCTGCATATCAACTGGCCCATACACATCGATGTATACCAGGATAAGTAACTTAGTGGCCCTTTCTCCATGTCCTACAAAGGGTAACTTGGCTATTTTTTCTCGAAGGCAAGATTCACAAGCTGGATATGACTCTGGATGAAGAGAACCAAGGATCCCATCATTTTTTGGTTTGTTTATCCTATCCTCTCCAATATGGCCTAGTCTATGATGCCACAAGTACTTCTGGTTAATTTCATCAATGGATCTCTTTTGACCTATGGCACTCACTATTTACTCATTCAAGTTCACATTCGCATCAACATGCAAGTGATATAGACTGTCAATTAAAAGATCTCATGCAACTAATTTATTTCATAAATAAATAAAATAAAAAATTTTATTAAAATTAATTTCAAAACCTTTCTGTGCTAGCATAGACATGAAAATTAAATTTCGACTAGCTACAGAAACTAAATAACAATCTTTTAAATCTAATCTAAGACCCGACAATAATCGAAGAAGATAAGTGCCAATGACTTCTGCAGTAATTTTTTCTCTATTACCAATTCAAAGGATCATGTCACCTTTCTCAACCTCCTACTTTTTATTTGACCCTGCATTGAGGTACATATATGAGCACTCGAATCAGAGTCTAATATCCAACTAGAAGTAGAAGAAACTATAAGATTAGATTCAATTATGAGCATATCTTCTGAAGGTTTATCACTCTTCTTGATCTTTAGGCTCTCCAGGTAGAGTGGACAGTTCCTCCTCCAGTGACCTTCAGCGTCACAGTGGAAACACTTTCTCATTGCTTCGACCTTCTTTGGAACATCCTTCTTTGGCTTGCTCTCTTTTTTTTTCTTCTTAGTGGATTTAGTCTTCTTCTTCTAAGTAGATTTTCTCTTGAAAGAAGTTTGCTCTACAGTAAGAATGGTGCCCCTTGAACTCTTCAAGGTTCCTTCCGTAGTGACCAATATGTTGATCAGTTCGGGTATAGTGCAATCGAGTTTGTTCATATAAAAATTTACAATAAATTGACTATATGAACTGGTAAAGGATTGAAGGATCAAATCCATCTGTAATTTCTTTTGTATGTCAAGCCTGAGCTTCTCAAGCACCTCAATATCTTTGATCACTATCATGCAGTACTCATAGATTGACTGCCCTTTGCTAATCTTCAAATTGAAGAGTCTCTTGGATACTTCAAAGCACACTGTATGGCTCTGCTCACCATACAACACTTGTAAGTAAGTGATCATAGCCCTGGCAGTGGGTATATGCTCATACTGGTTTTGTAACTCATTTGATATAGATGCCAGCAAATAGCACTTGACCCGATTGTCTTCATCCATCCATTTTTCATAAGCAGCTCTTTGCTCAGCAGTAGGACAGTTTGGTAACACTATGAGTTTTTGGTCGAGTATATGACCTAATTTTTCTAAAGTCAGGACAATCCTGAGGTTTTTTAGCTAATCTTTATAATTTATTTAGGTTAAACAATTGGATTCAAGGATGCGGGCTAGAGAGTTTGAGGTTAACATTATTTAACTGCGAGAGTAGAGATCCAAATTAGACTTTTATACTTTAAAGTTATATTTATTTCTAAGGACTTTAAGATGCAAACAATGACTCTCACTAATTTTTTGGATCCCTCCACTCTCTAGGTGGAAAACAGAAATCCTAACGTGACAAAAGGTTTCCTAGTGGGTGCTATGGTCCCACCGATGCCATGCATCTCACCTAATAGTTATTGGTAACATGCATACCGATGTGTGGACAACTCTTTACCCAGATATTTCTCTAAATATGTTGCAATGACTTGATCTCTAAGTCATGTGGGCTCACCTAACAATTATTGACCACACTTCTTAGTTAAGCCTAACCCATCGTTTACAAGCAAGTGCAAGGCCGTCATTGGGTCCCTCACCTAACAGTTATTGGGCCTAACCCCATCCTCACCCTGGAGCAACTCTTTGCTAATAGAGAGATTACGTATTTTTGGTGCAACTGAACCACTGTAACCAGTCGAGAATAATCAACATCAATAGCATGCTCGCATGTCTACAATGGTGGAAGACCTATGGACTTAATATTTATAGAAAAATTTAGGTTTAGATCTCATCTAATCAATCATTATATGATCGATCTAATTGGCATGGGTTAAACCAAAATATCAAGCAATCTTATTCATGACTCAATATTCCAAATTGATCAGGTAAATGGAGATCGATGGGGGTCCTCCCATTGCTTTTCTTAGACATCAATAAATTAGCCAGGTTAGCTAACGAAACTAATTAAATAACCATCTCTCAATTACTTATCTTAGACACCAATAGGTCAATAGGTCCAAAATAGATTAACTCAAGCGAATCTAACTCAAGCCATTGAGCTAAATTAGGTCCTTAGGTTAATCAATTCTATATATGAGATTCAATCGATTTGATCAACAATAATTGTATGATCATATAACTTAATTGATCTAATCCTCATCAACACTTGACTCGATTTAATTAATTACTTAATCAAATTAAACCCATACTATTCAAATCAAAAATCTTGAATGCAATCTAATTACATGACCTAATTTTTGATTTTTTCATAACTAAAACTCTCTTGCACAAACACAAATAAATAAAATTTTAGATCTAAATTTTTTGTATGAAATATAAGTTTTAAATCATAAAATTAATTTTTAGATTTAACATACAAACATATATCTCATATATGTATGTAAAATTCAGATCTAAGCAAAAATTTAGATCAATACATGATTTCATATATCTCATATACAAATCATGAATCATATCAAAAATAATTTTATGACCTAAATATGCAATCATATATCTCATATATGAATCATAAATTAGGTCAAATTGTTGCTCCTTGAATTGATTTTGATGATTACAAAGCATTTAAGGGGATTACTAATGATTTTGGCTTGGAAAAAGATTCATTATATTTCAAGGGCAAAATCATAATTTTACCAAGTTCTGATTCGGAAGCCTCAAGAGCAAGAACACAAGATTTGTAATCTATTGGAGATAATTTTAATATTTTTGGATGTATATTTTGAAAAAAAATCATATTTATAAATTTAAGTCAACCCCATGAGTCGACTCATGGCAAAAGGGGCTGAATGGCATGCTGAATTTTTGGCTGGCACACCCTATGAGTCGACCCCATGAGTCGACCCCTGTGCATGAGTCGACCCTATAAGTCGACCTCTGCAGGAGTGCAGGCTAAACTTACAAAATAGTTATTTTCTGTTATGTGCCACAGAGGTCGACCCCATGAGTCGACCCCTGTGCATGAGTCGACCCTATGAGTCGACCTCTGTTGCAGTATAAGCTAAATTTACAGAAGTCATTTTCTATTCTGTGCCACAGAAGTCGACTCCATGAGTCGACTCATGTGCATGAGTCGACCCTGTGAGTCGACCCCTGTGATGGAAAAACTCCACAACGGCTAGTTTTTTGCTCGTTCTGGCTGCATTTAATGCCCATTTAATGTGCTCTAACAGCTCTATTTCAGTCCAGATTACTCTCCACCATCATTTAAATTTATAAAAGGCACTTAAAGGAGGGAATCAAAGATAAAAGAGAGGTTTTGAAAAAGATTCTTCAAGCATTCATTTCAGCCCTAACAAAAGAGTCCTCTTGAAGTTAAAGAAGCTTTTATTTCAAGTTCACCAACCCCTCAAGAGCTCACTCAAGTCTTCAACCACCTTAAGGGAAATCAGAAGAGCTTGCTTCTTATTGTGTAAAGTATATTTAAAGCTTTATTCACTCATTAAAGGAGCTATATCTGTATTTCTATGCAATTAACTATCATACTCCTTTTGAGTTATTATTTTTGTTTTGGAAGGGTTTCAAAACGTAAAAAGGTTGATCTGAACCTTGAATCGGATTGTATTGGATTGGCTTATACCTGAGAAATAAGTGTTCTAGCTTGAAATAGCTAGAGTTGGAGGTTCTAACGTTATATTCGGGTTGAATACAGTTTAATAGATTTGAATCTCAAGTAGGAGCTTGAAGAGTGGATGTAGGTGCAAGGTTGGCATCGAACCACTATAAATCTTCTCATTTATGTTGTGCTTACTTGCTCTCCTTTTAAATTTCTTTATCCTCTAGCATTCTTGTATCCAACTTCTACACCTTGCATAAATTACACTCTCCATACTTATCTTGCTCATTATTAAATATTCTTCATAGTTGTAAGTTAAGTTTAAATTTTTCAAAAACCCAATTCACCCCCCCTTCTTGGGTTGCATAGCTGGGCAACAAGTGGTATTAGAGCTCGGTGCTTTAGTCCTACTTTGATTTAACCATTAAAGAGCTAAAGATCTATGGCAACTCAAGTTGGTGCTTCACTAGCCAAGGGGCAGTCCACTAACCGACCTTCACTTTTCAATGGGTCAAACATACCAATTGAAAAGCTCAGATAAAAATCTTTATTCAAGCACTTGACTATGATATGTGGAGTATCATAGTAAATAGACCACACACACCCACTAAAATAGTTGATGGTGTGGAATCAACCAAACCCGAAAGAGAATGGGATGAGGTTGATAAGAAAATGGCTCAACTAAATGTAAAAGCCATGAATATTTTGTATTGTGCTCTAGATGCTAATGAATTCAATTGTATTTCAACATGCATGTCTGCTTAGAAAATCTGAGATAGATTAGAAGTAACTCATGAAGGAACTAACCAAGTGAAGGAATCAAAAATTAACATGCTTGTGCATAAATATGAACTTTTTAAAATGGAGCTTGATGAGTCAATAACTGAAATGTTTACTCATTTTACTGATATTATTAATAATTTAAAAAGTCTTGATAAGTCTTATTCTAACAGTGACCTCATGAGGAAGATTCTTAGGTCTTTATCAAGGACTTGGGAGGCCAAAGTGACCGCAATAGAAGCCAAAGATCTGAACATCCTACCTTTGGAAGAGCTTTTAGGATCGCTGATGACTCATGAGCTGAGCATGAAACAACATCAAGAAGAAGATATCAAAAAGAAGAGGATAATCGCCCTCAAATCAACTGCTCAACTTGATGAGAAAATAGATGATACAGAAAATGAAGAGCAAGATGAAGAAATGGCTCTCGTTACTAGAAGATTTAAGAAGTTTTTGAAGAAAAAAAGACAAAGAATGAGGAAAAGGCCACCTACAAAAGGAGAACATAGCAAAGAGAAAGATAAAGACCAACCCCTTATCTGTTATGAATGTAAGAAACCAAGACACTTTAAGTCTGAATGCCCACAGCTGAAGAAGGATCCCAAAAGGTACAAGAAGAAGGCCATGATGGCTATATGGAGTGGAAGTGATGAGTCAAGCTCTGAAGAAGAAGAGTCAAATGAACAAGCCAACTTGTGTCTTATGGCACATGAAAATGAGGTAAATATTGAAACTTCTATTGACTTTACCTTTGAAGAACTTCATGAAGCTTTTTATGATCTAATTGATGAATTAAAGAAGCTAGGGGTAAAGAACAAAGAATTAAAGTCAAGAAATCAATCTTTACTAAAAAAAATTGAGAGTATTTCAAATAAAAAATCTACCCTGTCTCAAGAAAATCTGAATTTAAAGAATGAGATTGTCAAGTTGAAATCAATGGTTGAAAATTTTACTTTAAGTTCAAATAAACTTCACATGATACTTGACAATCAAAAAGCCATTTATGATAAAGTCGGTCTTGGATATAACCCTTTAAAGAAATCAAAACTTCTGAAAAATATCTTTGTAAACTCATCATACAACAAGTTTTCAAATATAACTTGCTTTAAATATGGTAAAGCAGGACACAAATCCTACTCATATTTTTCTAAAAAATCTAAAAATTTTAATGTAAAGAAAATATGGATTCCAAAAGGAACCATTATGACTAACCAAAAAGGACCCAAGAAAACTTAGGTACCTAAAGTCAAAACTTGATTCTTATGTGTAGGTGTGTCTAGCATCCCATGGAGCAAACCAGAAATGGTATCTTGATAGCAGGTGCTCAAGACACATGACTGGTGATGAATCTCAATTCATCACACTTGATGCTAAAAGTGGAAGGATGGTCACCTTTGGAGATAATGGCAAAGGAAAGATCATCGGTATAGGTAACATTGGTATCACTCCCTCCAAGTATATTAAAAATATTTTATTAGTAGATGATTTAAAACATAATTTATTAAGCATCAATCAATTTTGTGATAAAGGATACAAAATTATTTTTGAATCTTCAGTTTGCATTGTAACTAGTCCTATTAATGAAGGCATTAAATTTGTTGGACATAGACATGGTAATATTTATATGGTAGATTTGAATGATCTTTCCAAAATAAACATGCAATGCCTAGTAGCCTTGAATGCCAAGATTAATGAGACTAGTTGGCTTTGGCATCGTAGGCTTGCACATATTAGCATGCATTCTCTTTCAAAACTTATTAAAAAGAAATTAGTTATTGGCTTATCCAAATTAAATTTTGAAAAGAATAGAATTTATGATGCATGCCAAATGGGTAAACAAACTCGAGTCTCATTCAAATATAAAAATATTATTTCAACTTCTAGGCTATTAGAACTATTGCACATAGATTTATTTGGACCCACTAGAACTACTAGTCTATGTGAAAAATGATATGATTTCATAATTATTGATGATTTCTCTCATTTTACACGGGTCATCTTTTTGGCACATAAGGATGAAACTTTTCATGTTTTCTCAAAATTTTATCAAAAAATCACAAATGAAAAAGGATTTTCAATTCAAAATATTCGAAGTGATCATGGAACCGAATTTGAAAATCAAGATTTTGAAAAGTTTTATGATGAAAAAGGTATTGACCATAACTTTTCAGCACCTAAGACACCCCAACAAAATGGGGTAGTAGAAAGAAAAAATAGAACTCTTGAAAAAATGGCCCATACCATGCTATATGAAAGCAACCTTTCAAGATATTTTTGGATGGAAGCAATTAACACGGTATATTACATATTAAATCATACTTTAATCAGACAAATTTTAAAGAAAACTCCCTATGAGCTTTGGAAAGGAAGAAAACCAAATATTGCATATTTTTTTGTTTTTGATTGTCGATGTTTTGTTTTGAATAATGGTAAAGAAAGACTAGAAAAATTTGATGCAAAATCCGATGAAGTGATTTTTCTTGGTTACTTCTCTTCTAGCAAAGCTTTTAGAGTTTTCAACAAAAAAAATTTAGTAGTAGAGGAGTCAATACATGTTGTTTTTGATGAAACTAACGATCTTCCTTCAAGGAAGAATGAAAGTATTGATGATGCAGATCTTCTTATAGAAGGGATAAAGGAGATCACTCTAAAAGACTCAACCATTCAAGATGATGAAGAATATGAAGACAAATAGGATGAGGAAGGTGAAGAACAACCTACAGGTACAAATGATCTATCCAAAGAATGGAGGTATGATCACAATCATCCCAAGGAACTAATCATTGGTGATCCTACACATGGTGTAAGAACTCGTTCTTCACTTAAAGATGCATTCAATCATTTTGCTTTTATCTCTCATCTTGAACCTAAAATCATAGATGAAGCTAAAAAGGATTATAATTGGATAAATGCAATGCAAGAAGAACTTAATCAATTTGAAAGAAATAAAGTATGAACTTTAGTTTCAAGACCTAAAAATTATTCAATAATTGGCACAAAATGGGTATATAGGAATAAATTGGATGAACATGGAAATATGATAAGAAATAAAGCAAGATTAGTTGCAAAAGGTTATAATCAAGAAGAAAAAAATAATTTTGATGAGATCTTTGCACCTGTTGCTAGATTAGAAGCAATTAGACTTCTACTTGCATATGCTTGCTTTATGAATTTTAGGTTATTTTAAATGGATATCAAAAGTGCTTTTCTAAATGGATATATTGCTGAAAAAATTTATGTAGAACAACCTTCAGATTTTGAAAATCATGCTTTTTCTAATCATGTTTTTAAATTAAACAAAGTATTATATGGTTTGAAACAAGCACCTAGGGCTTGGTATGAAAGGCTAAGCAAATTTTTGCTCAATAATAATTTTTCAAGAGGAAATGTAGACACAACTCTTTTTATTAAAAGAAATCAAGATGATATCTTAGTTATTCAAATATATATCAATGACATTAATTTTGGTCTACTAATGAGACTCTTTGTCAAGATTTTGCCAAGCTCATGCAGGGAGAGTTCGAGATGAGCATGATGGGAGAACTTACATTCTTCCTTGAACTCCAAATCAAACAAACAAAAGAAAGAATCTCCATCATCCAAACCAAATATACAAGAGAACTACTCAAAAGATTTGGAATGGAGGGTTCCAAAGTAATTGGTACACCCATGAGCCTATCATATAAGCTTGACAAGGATGAAGGAAGTAAAAATATAGATTTAAAATTCTATAGAGGTATGATTAGTTCTCTACTGTATTTAACTACTAGTAGACCAGATATTATGTTTAGTATTTGTCTTTGTGCTCACTTTCAATCAAATCCAAAAGAATCACATTTAAATGTTGTTAAAAGAATCCTTAGATACTTAAATGGTACACAAACTCTAGGACTATGGTATTCTAAGGACTCATTAATTGACTTAATAGGTTATTCAGATGCAGATTTTGCTGGATGTAGATTAGATAGAAAAAATACTAGTAGAACTTGCCAATTTTTTGGAGTTAATCTTTTGGTTTAGCAAGAAACAAAACTCGGTAGCACTGTCTATGGCCGAGGCCGAGTACATTACAGTCAGAAGTTGTTGTGCTCAAATCTTATGGATTAAGCAACAACTTGAGGACTTTGGCATCAAACTCAATGAAACTCCCATAAGATATGATAATACTAGTGCTATAAACCTAACTAAAAATTTAATTCAGCATTCTAGATCAAAATATATTGAGATAAGACATCATTTCATAAGAGAACATGTCTAAAATAAAGATATAATTCTTGATTATATTTGTACTGAAAAATAATTGGCTAACATCTTTACCAAGGCCTTAAGTGAAGATAGATTCTGTGAAATTAGGAGAGAATTAAGAATTCTTGATCCATTAGCTTAAGTATCTCTCTGATTCCAAATTCTTAATGCCAAATATTTATTGAACCAATGTTTGAGAGCTCAATTTTCTTTTTGTTTTGATCTCAAAAGCTCAAATTATCATTCACATGATCAATATTTGGGTAAACATCTTTCTCTTAAAGTTTTAAATTTTTTTCGAAATTATTTCATCATTTTTCTGAATTTTTCTGTGCCATGAGTTGACCCCCAGGGTCGACCCTAGGGCAAACTTGTAATTATGTCAAAATTCTTCAGGCGCTCTCTTCTTATTGAGAATTTTTTCTTGAGCCGACCCAGCTCTCCACCTTCTTCCTCCCTCCGAACCTAAGGCTTTCCATCTCTTCTCCCTCAAACCTAGATTACTCTCAAATCTCTTCTCCCACTCATTTTCATCCTTCAAATCGACCATTTAGGAATCAAGTTCCTCTCCTCTCCCTTCTTCATTTGGGGTGGTTCGAGCTTGCCCTAGACTCTACCCATCTTCTCCAAATCGACATATCACCTCTCTGAAATCTTTGCCTTTCCACTAGAATATTTTTCTCTCTCTCTCACATTTAGTCTCCAAAGCTCCGTGCAAGTCCTTCTTATGCAAATGGCTCCCAAAATGAAGCTTCCACAGAGGAAAAAATCTGTTCGCAGGTTGGAAGAGAGTGTGCGCAGAAAGAGATTAGTAGCCGAGCCCTCTCCTGCTCCAATCCCTGCTCCAGGTCCTGCTTCAGCCTCCACTCAGTCCCTAATCAGTCCATGCAAGGTACCTCTCTCTGACCGAAAAGTGAAACTCGAGAAAAATATTGATTTCAAGTTTTTTGAAAAAGAAGGGTTCACTATTGGATCGAAGATTAAGAATCAAGGATAAAAATTTTACTGCTCTTTAAAAGAAAATACTTATGTTGATCTAGTCAGGAAATTTTACTTAAATTTGAGCTATAGCAATGGAACAATAAAATCTGCAGTAAAAGGTGTTGATGTTATTTTTGATCCAATCCACTTGAGATAGATACTGCATTTGCCTTGTGAAGGCTATACCAATATGGAGCTCCCTATTAAAGAAGAAGGAATTAATATTATATTAGGGAGAACTTATACGGAAAGTCTAAATAAATTGGAAGCAAAAATTCTTTCTGTTGAGACGAGGCTGTTACATCACTTGGTAACCAAACTATTTGTCCTTAAGAGTGGTAGACACGACCTTCTATCAGGTAGAGATATTTGCATTATGTACCATGTGATCACCCAAACCCCCCTGAACCTTCCAGCATTGATGTTTAAGGCCATGAGGGAAACCCTGAACAGGTCCAAGGCTCACTTGCCTGTTGATATGACACTCACCTTAGTTTTTAGAAGGTTCAAAATCAGTTTTGAGGGGGAGGCAGTTGCTAGACTATCCCATTTCGACACAATCAACCGCCACACACTGCATCGCATGGGATTTTCTAAGACTGATGGTGGTTGGACAAAAGGTGTGAAAGAGAGAGCTGAGGATAGAGCAGAGGAGGAAGGACCATCCTCACCTCTTCATGATCACAGAGCAGCATCTCTAGATATTCAGTTTGTATCTGATCACGAGACTGGCCCTTCAAAGTCTGTGAGGAGGTATACTTCAGCTCCACAGTCAGAGAGCAGGGCACATCCTTCAGAGCTCAGATTAGCAGATGATCAAATTGAGATGATGTCCCAGCGTGTAGCCTCCATTCTATCTCAGCAGTTTGCCACTTCAACCTTTGCACAGAGATCGACATCCCAGGATGACTCAGATCAGACTCTGATCTCTCACATTTCTACTATTTTTCAGATGCTTACTGATCAGTCGGTACGCATTGAGCAGCTTGAGGGATGTATTTTGAGATTGACAAGTAGAGTATTAGACTTGCAAGGGCAAGTATTAGCTTTAGCCCATCTCCAGCCGCATGAGGATATCACAGAGGTCTCAGACCTATCTGCAGAAGCAGCTAGACTTCAAGGAGTTTTAGAGAATGGCTTTGACTTCTTGAGGAGAGAGATTAGGGGCTCCAGTGAGAATGCTTCTACTCAGTTCAGTGCCCTGATGCAGTCTGTATCGAGAGCCTTAGATCTTTTGGACACCATCAGACTTTTCCTTATTGCACAGTCCATAGCTTCTCAGGCTCTAGGATCTTCTCATCCCTCTACCCGTGCTGGTACCTCTATCCATGGTCGAGGCAGACGTGGTCGAGGTCGTGCCCGTAGACTTGATCCTACATCTCCTCACCTGATCTCTGATTCTTCAGACACTGATTCATCCAGCCATGATATCTATTAGATCTAGATTAGTTAGACTTCTAAGTCTAGGATCTATCTTTTGGCCTTTGTACTTTGTTAGCTGATTGACTCTTGGATAGTTTCTATCCATGACTTTTGTATTAACTCATATGTATTGAAACATCTATGTATTCAGTCACTTTTTGAATATATATATATGTGCTTTGACTTTCAATGAATGTTTATGATTGAAATCAAATTGAATTATTTTAATTATGAGATATAAAAAATAACTCATATTAGTGCTGAGAAATACGATGAATTGTAATATCTTCTAGATGAGCAAGTTGATATATCCTTTATGTTTGCTATATTGAGGGGGAGTAGAGAAATAAGCAATCAAAGAAGGGGGCTAAAGAAGTAAAATATGGTATCAAAAAGGGAGAGTAAAGAAAATATATCCTTTTTATCATCTTTCTTTTTTTTTCTCTATCCTTAAAATCCCTTAAGATCTTAATTGATGCTATTAAAAAGGGAGAGTAAAGAAATTTTGTCCTTTCAAGATCCCTTAAAAGGAGGAGTAGAGAATCTTAATTGATGCTGTTAAAAAGGAGGAGTAGGGAATCAAAATCAAATTTGAGTAATAAGCAATAAAGAAATGAGCAATAAGCAATAAAGAAATTAGTAATAAGCAAAATTGTTAAGCAAATGAGTCAAAGAACCAAAATCGTCAGCTCTTTTTTTATCTAATTTTTCAAAGCAAATAAACTTATAAGCAAATTTCAAATTGATCTTTAAATTGCTTATGATGTATTTCGTTCAAATACTTGGCTATGATATTGAAGTGATGTATCTTCATAAATTTAAAATTCATGCTCAATGCTTTATATATGCTTTTGTTCAAGTATTTTGTCATCATCAAAAATGGAGAGATTGTTACTCTTTGAATTGATTTTGATGATTACAAAGTATTTGAGGGGGTTACTAATGATTTTGGCTTAGAAAAAGATTCATTGTATTTCAGAGGCAAAATTATAATTTTACCAAGTTCTGATTCGGAAGCCTCAAGAGCAAGAACACAAGATTTATAATCTATTGGAGGCAATTTCAATATTTTTTGATGTGTATTTTGAAAGAAAATCATGTTTATAAATTTGAGTCGACCCCATGAGTCGACTCATCGCAAAATGGGCTGAACGGCACGCTGAATTTTTGGCTGGCACACCCTTTGAGTCGACCCCATGAGTCGACCCCTGTGCATGAGTCGATCCTATAAGTCGACCTCTGCAGGAGTGTAGGCCAAACTTACAGAACCGTTATTTTTTGTTCTGTGCCACAGAGGTCGACCCCATGAGTCGACCCCTATGCATGAGTCGACCTCTGCTGCAGTATAAGCCAAATTTACATAAGTCATTTTCTATTATGTGCCACAGAAGTTGACCCCATGAGTCGACTCATGTGCATGAGCTGACCCTATGAGTCGACCCCTGTGACGGGAAAACTCCACAACAGCTAGTTTTTTACTCGTTCTGGCTGCATTTAATGCCCATTTAATATGTTCTAATGGCTCTATTTCAGTCCAGATTACTCTCCACCATCATTTAAAGTTATAAAAGGCACTTGTTGGTGCAGAATTCCTCCGACGTCGGAGAAGCTGGAGTCGAGAGGATCATGTTCGCCGTCGGGACCTGCATGAAAAATCTAAATCAGAGTTGGGGGTGCTTCGATAAGACCCTCCGATGCTCAAGTCAGTACTCTGCCTCAACAGAAATGGAGCACTCAAATGAGATTTTAGCAGAGTTTCAAGATAGAGTTTAGAGCTTAGAGAAGAATATATCTGGAGGTCCCTTTTTATAGATAGAGAGCGTAATTGATTGACAGCGACGTCTGTAACTGCCTGGTAGTGGGCCGTTCAGGGCCACATGGAGTTTGTTACGGAGAGTAGTGGCGTCAGGGGGCCGTTTAGGGCCACGTGAAGTTTGTTATGGAGAGTGGAGTGGTGTCCGTTGTCGCGACTTGCCAGAGAGTGGTGGAGCCACGTGGAATCCATTACAGAGAGTGGAGTAGGGTAGTGGCCATTATCATAACTTGCCAGAGAGTTCGGGCCTGACGGCTGAAGCTCGGTTGGGACGTCTAATGGGGCAGAATGGCTCTCTGTCTCAGCAATCCAGGAGAAGATTGGATGTTTCCAAGGTTGTGGACGAGTCTACTATTGTCGGATTCCTTGGGCACTGATTCTACAAGCAGGAGTCATCTGCTGTAGAAGCTCGGACGAGAATTTTCTGTTGGTGAAGTTCGATAGAAGTCCGATTGCCAGAGAAGTCCGTTTGGGATTTGCCTGATATGGAAGCTCGTCTGAAGATTGTCCATCGGAGAGGTCCAGTTTCATGAGAAATTCGACAGGGGATCGTCTGACAGTAGAGTTTGGATGGCATTGTGGAGGTTTGTCCGCTGGAGGAGTCTTGAGGACATTGTGGAAGGTCGAACGTTGGAGGAGTCCGGGATTCAATTCTGCTGTATTCCAGCTTTTGTAGGAGTCTGAAAGGAGTCCGCTTATTGTAGAAGCTCGGACAAAGATCGATTGTCGTGAAAGCTTGGATGAAGACTTCTTATTGTAGAAGTCCCACTGCTGGAGAAGCTCGGATGGAGACTTCTTATTGTAGATGTCCCACTGCTAGAGAAGCTCGGTCATTAATGAAGTCCAGAAAAAGTTTGGAGCAGAGATCTGACTGGTGGAGCCTGTCTGTTGTAGGAGTTCGTCTGTGATCCATCCACTGTAGAAGTTCGGATGGAGTCCGACTCTTGTAGGAGCTCGGATGAAGTCTGCTTGCAATAGAAGTTTAGGGCAGAGATCCGATTCTTGTAGGAGCTCGGATGAAATTCGAAAGGCAGTCGACCACCGTAGAAACTCGGATGGAGTCTGGCTACTGTAGAAGTCCTACTGTTGGAGAAGCTCGGACATTGACGAAGTCCGAAAGAAGTTCAGAGTAAAGTCATTCGTGGTCGGAAGAAGTCTGGAAGAGATTCGGAGAATGATCGATCACTGTAGAAAATCGACTGATAGTGAAGCTTGAAAATTGTTTGGAGCAGCCTAGTATATGAATGGAGGAGCTCATTATCAGAGAAGTTCGGATGGTATTATGGAAGCTCGAATGGTCGAGGGAGTTCAGAAAGATGCCACACAAGGTCGGAAGCCGGAAGAGCCCTGGAAGGGTCGGCCTTTTACAAACTTCGGCTGGGGGTATTTTATACCCAACACCAGTCTCCCTACTTTCGAGTTCGGGTTTTGAATGAAGAAAGTACAGAGAAATTTTCACAGTCGAAGTTGCCTCCCTCAATTTCCGTACTTGGTTGTTTCCAGATATTTTGGCATTTGGCACGCTGGTGCTGGAGCCTTTTCAAATCGAGACGATCCGAAAAGATTTTTTTGAGATTTTCACTGGAGCATTGCTCTAGGTACGGTGCAATATTGGTTCTGTCAGTTGTCGGCCACTTTCAGCCACCTGTCATGATGAGTGGGACACGTGGCAGTTGTAGATCGGCCAGAGGAGATCTGCGATCATTATTCTGCTGGACCTCGTCACCTATTTAAACCCGCCTCCCTCCTTCAGGGGTCTCACTTTGCCTGAAAGTTTCTTCGGTCCCTCCTTCTTCCTGAGAGTTCCGTTCTTCCCCAGTGTTCTTTTCGGCCTTAGGCATTCTTCGAGTCGTCCCCATCTCTGCATCTCTGCATCCTTCAGACCAGCCTAGGTTAGTTCCAGAACTCTCCTCTTTTTTTTTTCTCTTGTTCTTCTTTCATTTTTCTTCCTTTACATTCCACCTGTTCGATTTTCCATGAATATCCCATTTCTTATTTTTTCCAATTTTTTTGGGGTTTTTAAGGTTTTCACTCGATTCAAAATATCCTCCAGCACTTCCTCCTCTAGCAGTTCTAGGAGTTCGTCCGTTCCAGCCCCCCAAAATCTTAGTTTTGTAGATGAACCTCGTCCGATCTTTGTACCAGACACCATCCCCAGCTCTCTGACTCCGGAGGAACTCTCACTGATTAAGATTTAGTACGGGGTTCCTCTGGAGTATGAGATGGAGCTTCTCGGACCGACTAGCCGGGCTAGCACTCATCCCCCAGGCTGCTTCTGTTTATACCAAGAAGCTTTCCGCACCGGGCTTCGACTTTCGATTCCACCTTTTGTCATTGCTCTCTTCCACTTCTTAAACATTTCTTTAGTTTCTGTAGCGCCGAACTCCTTTAGATTTCTGATAGGATTTCTTTCCCTTTTTAATTTAGCTGAAGTTCGGCCGACTCTTTCTTTGTTTAAAAATTTCTATACCTTCAAGCATCATCCCTCGGCAAAGGACTGGTGGTACTTCTCCCCTCAGTTCGGCAGAAAGGGATTGCTGAAAGGTGCTCCCTCTTCTATCCACAACTGGAAGGAGAGATACTTCTACATCCGATGCCCGTCCTTGGAGTTGGGGTTGCCCCCTGGGGCTCCCTAAGGGATTCCGTCCGTCGAGCTTCTAGCCTGGGACAGGACGACCTTGAAGCCTCCAATAAACTCGAGGCTTATCCAACCCCTCTTCTCTCCAACCTCCTGAAGGAACAACTCTTGTTTAACGTTGGCCTAAGTCCTCTGAACCCTGTCGGTATATATATATATATATATATATATATATATATATATATATATATATATATATATATATATATTTTCTTTCTCTTTCTTCTTGTTCCTTTGTTAAGCTGTGTTGATCCTCATTCATTGCAGATATGGACACTGACACAGCTCGAATGTTAGCCCAAGGTCTCAAGACCCATAAAAAGAAAGGTGCAGCATCCTCAGGGGCGGCGAAGAGGGCAAGGGCAGAAGAGACCAGCTCGATCGCGTCTGCCCAGACGGCCATTGCCATCAACTCTCCCTCCGACATCGAGCTCGCAGTCCCCCGAGCCTCCTCAAGAAGCCCCCTGGCCGAGGTTCCTTCTTCAGAGGCCCTACCCGAGGAGGCACCAGAGGCCAAACGAAGAAGGAGAAAGAAGACATTGGCCCCCAAGAGCCACAGCAGCAGGGCTGCCATCGAGGAGGTTGATGGCTTCGAAGAAGATCCGGGAGAAAATCCCTTCAATAATAGGGATCTAATAAAGAGATTGGTCGATGGGTACATCCTGCCCGAGGTCGTCCACAGGACCGTTCACACCAATCCAGAGTAGTGGGTCTGAGACTCTTTGGGGTCCCTTCTCAAGGTAGGTCAATTTACTCCTTTCTTCTTCTCGCCTCTTTGCTTAGCTTATTCCTCAGCTTTTATATTGACTCCCTGGCCGCTCTTGTAGATTGGACACCAGCTCATCGCCAACATCGAGGCGATGAACAATGCTAGGAAGGAGGCCACCCAGGTAGAGAAAGGTCACCTGGTTGAGGCCTCCCACCTCAAGGAGAAGATCATCGAAGTCGCGAGTCTCCAAGAGGCACTGTAGAAGGAAGGACAGACCTCGGCAAACTTGAGGGCCACCTTGGAGGAGGAAAGAAAGAAAGCAGAGGCCGAGGTCTCCGAGTTGAAGGCGCAGATCCCGACCCTAATCTCGAAGGCAATGGTCCGGGCAGTGGAGGAGTTCAAAACCTCCTCCGAGATGAGAGATCTAAAAGTCGAGTTCGGCCAGGCTGCCTTCATCAAGGGCTTTGAGCTCTGCCAAGAGAAGGTGGTTAGAAAGTTTCCCGAGCTGGACCTCGGCTTTCTGGATGAGGCATCCGATGATGAAGCCAGACCTTCTGAAGCTGCTGTCAATCTTCCTCCAGTTGAGACTTCCTCGACTGTCGCATCTGCCACAGCCGTCCTTTCGGGGGTGCCGAGCTCCCCCACTTCTGCCCCAGAGGTCCGAAACCTTTAATTTTGTATTCTCTCTTTTTTTTTGTTGAAACTTTTTTTCGTTCTCTTGTACTTAAGAACTATTTAATCAATGAAATCGAACTCTTCTTTACAGAGGTATCCTCTTTTTTACTCTGCATTCTTTTTCTTTTCTTTTGTTTTCTGGCACTGATTTGTGTTGTGGCGCTCTTGTCTTCCAATGACAGTACCTCGTCGAAGCTCTTCCCCTACCATAGGAGATTCCTCTGAAGTCGATGGTCTGGGACCTCAGAAGGGAAGTTCGTCACCTGACGAAGAGATCAAAGAAGCTGGATAACGAACTTCACCAGCTGAGGAAGAGCCATTCAGAAGTCACTGCGGAGGCTGCTCGCTTTCGAGACCTCTACAAAAAGGGCTTCATGCACTACACCCGGAGGAAGGCTGACTTCGTGAAGGAGTTTGAGGAACTCCAAAAACATGCCAGCGATCGATCTTGGACTCAGGCTTCCAAGATCAGCTCCCTTGAGGTCGAGCTGGCGGCTGCACGGGAGAAGATTGGCTAGTTGGAAGGGAGCTCGTCCTGGCTCACAACTTAGGCCGACCGCGATCGAGACTGGTCGAAGAAATTCTCCGACCTTCAGAAGCACCTGCAGGATGCCGAGGCGAACTACAATGCCTACCAAGTCGGCTGGTGCGGGCAAGTAGACGACTACCAAAGGAAGCTCAAGACGGCGACCGACGAGGTTGCCCGCCTTCAGAGGTAGTTATCTGAGAGAGTCCAGGCTGTCTCTGCACAAGGCTCCGATGAGCTCCGCTCCTTGAGGGGGACCATGGAAGAACTATCCATGGCACTTGGGCAGGAGAAGGCCGAACTGCAGTAGCTGAAGATTCAGCTGGTCTACGAGCAGCAGACGGTCAAGGATACCAAGGCAGAGTCCGAAGTTCTGAGGAAAAGGCTTCGGGAGTTCGAGGGCGAGAGCCGGCGGTTCCACCAAATGTATCAGGAGATGCTGTTAAGAAAGAAAGAATCAAAAGAAGAAGTTAAAAACTTAAAGCAATCCTTGATGATGGCTGGAACTGAGAGTTCGAAGTCTGAAGAAGCCGAGCTTCCTTAGAGCTTCTTTACCTTTTATTCTATGTATTCTTTCCTTTTCTTGTCATTTTTCTTTTTTGGCCTTCAAAGGCTTTGTAGTGTACACTTCACTAATGAAATAAAAAGGAAATTTTTCATTATCTTATTTATTTTTGCTTTGAGTTGTTGTTTACCGAACTTCTTTCATCTTTTATCTTGTTTGATGTCGATGTTGTTTGAAGGTTCCTGGTCATCACCGTGTTGATTTGTCGAAGGTCTTTTTGAGGTCACTCGAGTTTGATGCTTCCTCCCAGTGCTCAAGCTTGGGGGCTCGAACTTCTCGTTACCTTGAGAAAGTTGATTTTCTCCTGCCAGTGCTGGGTTCCCTCTTAGAGACTGAGGGTTTTTGACAAGAATCTTCTTCCTCGTTGAGACGAGATTCTTTGTGTCTTTGACGTAGTTTGTTTTTCCCTTATCACTAGCGTGGCTCGTCACTTTCCCTTTTTCTCTCCCTCCTTTTTCTTTGTGTTCGAGTGAGGGTTTTCCCTCTGCTCTTAACGGGATTGTAGAGGTGTAGGGGAGCCGTTGAGGAGGCTTTCCCCCTCATCCGGTCTTGAACGATCAGGTCTTCATTTGTGTCAGGATGAGGTTCTCCTCCTATTCCTGACATAGTTAATTTCAGCTTATGTTAGGAAGAGGTTTGAAGGAACCAGATCTAGGGTTTCAGGGTTAGATTTTGAAACTTTTTCAAGATCATGCAGCAGAAGACTAAAATAAATCAAAATTTATTTTCTAAAACTAGAGAATCCCTAGATCTAAGATCTTATTACATGATTATTACATAGTATTAAATCAAAAATTAAAATATATATAGAGGATGAACTACATGTTGATCATATCAACATGTTTCTATACTGCATCTAATGTATGTATTAAACAATAGATCAGATCTATTACCTTGCAAGTTAGACGTTCTAAACTTGCTGATTCGGGCTTGAGGATGATGTTGCTAGCTGCACATGCGTTCGTGTTGCTCCTAGATTGATTTTGATGATTACAAAGCAGATTGAAGGGATACAAATAATTTTAAATTGAAAAAGTCCTTATGCTCTTCAAGGGCAAAATCATAATTTCACTAAAATCCTAGTTTGATAGTATCATTTGATAGAACAAGTGATTAGTAATCTATTGGTAAAAATTTCATTGTGTTTGGACTTATATTTTTGAAGTTATGAAGGTTTGAAGTGCATGAGTCGACTCATGAGTCAACTCATGGCACTATGAGCTGATTGGCACGCAAAAATTCCCCTTGGCACGCTAGTTTTCTGGCTTGGCACGACCTGTGAGTCGACTCATGAGTCGACCCACAAGGCATGAGTCGACTCATGAGTCGACCCCTGCTGATTTGAGCTAAGAAATTCCAGAAACCACATCTCTGGCCTTTGCAACAGAAGTCAACTCATGAGTCGACTCCTGAAGCATGAGTCGACTCATGAGTCGACCCCTGCGATGGGAAATATCCACAACGGCTATTTTTTTGTCCATTTTAATTGCCTTTTATGCTTCCTAAAATTGCTCTAACGGCTCTTTATCTGCCTAAATTATTTTCTCTTGTTTCTTATTGCTATAAAATATTTTAAATGGTGAAAGAAATTATAGATCAAAAAGGAGAGATCAAACCTATATACAAAAGGATCCAAAATCTACACGAGAAAGCCTAAGATCAACGAAATACCCAAAAGAAAAAGAGAGAGGATCCACAATATACAAGAGAGATTGTGAAAGAGAAAAGCAAGAGCATTCAAAGAGAGGATCTTTCAAGCATATTGTTCAACCTTGATCAAGAGATCTTTCAAAGCCTTCAAGAAGTCCTCAATCAAAGATCATCTTTTTCTCAAGCGTTCATTCAAGCATTCATCCACCTTGAGAAAATCCAAAAAGGGGTTTCTTCATTTGAGTAAAGTATTTTTATTGTTATATTTGCTCATTTAAGGAGCTGTTATTGTATTAATTTATGCTCTAAGCTATTTTACTCTTTGTGAGTATTTGTTCTTGTTTTTGGAGGATTTCCAAAACAAGGGAAGGTTGATCCGAACCTAAAATCGGAGTGTTTTGGGTTGACTTGTACCCGGAAAATAAGTAGACTAGCTTGGGATAGCTAGTGTCGGAGTTTTCGACGTTTGTATTCGGGTTGAATACAAGTATAGTGGATTGAAATTCCCAAGTAGGAGCTTGGGGAGTGGATGTAGGTGCAAGGTTGGCACCGAACCACTATAAATCTTTGTGTTTGTGGTGTGCTTTATTGTTTCTCTTTAATTCCTTATTATATCCTTGCATTCTTGCTTTAGGTAATTAATCTTGATTTAAAGTCTTTCTTCTCATTCATCAAGCTTTTAACAAATACTTTTCATAAGTAATTAGTTAAGCTTAAAATTTTAAAAACCCAATTCACCCCCCCTCTTGGGTTGCATAGCTGGGCAACAAGTGGTATCAGAGCCCGGTGATCTAGCCCTTCTTTGATCTAACAATCAAAGAGCCAAAGATCTATGGCAACTCATATCGGTACTTCTCTAGCCGAGGGGCAATCTACAAACCGACCTCCACTTTTCAATGGGTCTAATTACACCTATTGGAAAGCTCGGATGAAGATATTCATACAAGCACTCGACTATGATATGTGGAGTATCATAGTGAACGGTCCTCACACACCCACCAAAATTATAGATGGTGAGGAGTCAACCAAACCCGAGAAAGAATGGGATGAGGTTGACAAGAAATTGGCACAATTAAATGCCAAAGCTATGAATGTTCTTTATTGTGCACTAGATGCAAGTAAATTTAATCGCATTTCTACTTGTGCATCTGCTAAAGAAATATGGGATAGGTTAGAAGTAACCCATGAGGGAACAAATCAAGTAAAAGAGTCTAAAATAAACATGCTTGTACATAAATATGAATTATTTAAAATGGAGCATGATGAGTCCATAACTGCTATGTTTACTCATTTTACTGATATAATTAATGGTTTGAAGAGTCTTGGCAAATCTTATACTAACAGTGAGCTTGTAAGGAAGATTCTCAGGTCATTGCCTAGAACTTGGGAAGCCAAGGTGACTGCCATCCAAGAAGCAAAGGACTTGAACACTCTACCTCTAGAAGAGCTTCTTGGATCCTTGATGACTCATGAACTTAGCATGAAGCAACATCAAGAGGATGAAGTCAAAAAGAAAAGAACCATTGCCCTCAAATCCACAGCTTCGCCTGATTATGAAACGGATGACTCTGAAGATGAAGAACAGGATGAAGAGATGGTACTCATCACCCAAAAATTTAAGAAGTTTCTAAGAAAAAGGAAACAGGAGATGAGAAAGTCATTCACAAAAGGGGAACAAGGCAAAGAGAAAGAGAAAGATCAACCCTTTATATGCTACGAGTGCAAGAAGCCGGGATATTTCAGATCCGAATGTCCATAACTGAAGAAAGATCCCAAAAAGTTCAAAAAGAAAGCAATGATGGCAACTTGGAGTGCGAGTGATGACTCAAGCTCCGATGAAGAAACCTCAACAGAACAAGCCAACCTGTGCCTTATGGCACACGAAAATGAGGTAACTTCTGAATCCACTAGTGAATTTACTTTTGAAGAATTGCATGAAGTATTCTATGATTTAATTGATGAATTAAAGAAACTAGAGAAGAAAAACAAAGAACTGAAATTGAAAAATCAATCCTTAGTGAAACAAGCTGAAAACCTTTCAATTGAAAAATCCACCTTGATTCAAGAAAATCAAAACTTAAAGAATGAAATTAACAAGCTGAAACCTATAGTAGATAAGTTCACCTTAAGTTCAAACAAACTAAATATGATTCTTGATAATCAAAAAGCTGTATATGATAAGGCTGGACTTGGCTATAACCCCTTGAAGAAACAAAAATTTTTGAAGAATATTTATGTAAATTATTCAAGTAACAAGTCTACAAATATTACTTGTTTCAAATGTGGTAGAATAGGACATAAATCATACACATGCCTTATTAACAAATCTGCAAACACAACTATAAAGAAAATATGGTTCCAAAAGGAACCATTTTAACTAACCTAAAAGGACCCAAGAAAGCTTGGGTACCTAAGACTTGACCTTTGCTTGCAGGAGTGTCTAGCATCCCAAGGAGGAAACAGGAAATGGTATCTTGACAGTGGATGCTCGAGACACATGACTGGTGATGAATCACAATTCATCACGCTTGATGCTAAGGATGGAGGGATGGTCACCTTTGGAGATAATGGCAAAGGAAAGATCATCGGGATAGGTAACATTGGTATCACTCCCTCCAAATACATTGAGAATGTTTTATTAGTTAAAGGTTTAAAGCATAACTTACTTAGCATTAGTCAATTCTGTGATAAAGGGTATAAAGTAGTTTTTGAATCATCTGTTTGCATTGTGACTAGTCCTATTAACGATGGCATTAAATTTATAGGACATAGGCATGGCAATGTTTATATGGTAGATTTGAATGACTTAGCCAAATTAGACATGCAATGCCTAGTATCCTTGAATGCTAAAATTAATAAGACTAGCTGGCTGTGGCATCGTAGACTTGCACATATTAGCATACATTCTCTTTCAAAATTAATTAAAAAGGAATTAGTTCTTGGTTTGCCAAAATTAAATTTTGAAAAGGATAGAATTTGTAATGCATGCCAATTAGGTAAACAAACTAGAGTTTCATTTAAATCCAAAAATTCTGTTTCAACTTCTAGACCTTTAGAGCTCTTACATATGGACTTATTTGGACCAACTAGAACCACTAGTCTAGGAGAAAATGATATGGCTTTGTAATTATAGATGATTACTCTCGTTTTACTTGGGTTTTCTTTTTGGCACACAAAAATGAAACTTTTCATATTTTCACTAAATTTCACCGAAAAGTCACTAATGAAAAAGGATTTTCAATTCAAAATATTAGAAGTGATCATGGAACTGAATTTGAAAATCAAGATTTTGAAAATTTTTATGATGAAAATAGAATTGACCATAACTTCTCTGCTCCTAGGACACCCCAACAGAATGGGGTAGTTGAAAGGAAAAACAGAACCTAGAAGAAATGGCCCGTACCATGCTTTGTGAAAGCAACCTTCCAAGATATTTTTGGGCGGAAGCAATTAACACAGCATGTTACATTTTAAATCGTGCTTTGATTAGACAATTTTTAAAGAGAACCCCCTATGAACTTTGGAAAGGAAGAAAACCAAATATTGCATATTTTCATGTTTTTGGTTGCCGATGTTTTGTATTAAATAATGGCAAAGAAAAACTTGGTAAATTTGATGCAAAATCAGATGAAGCAATCTTTCTAGGTTACTCCTCCACTAGTAAACATTTAGAGTTTTCAACAAAAGAACTTTAGTAGTTGAGGAGTCCGTACATGTTGTTTTTGATGAATCTAACGATCTTCCTTCAAGAAAGAATGAGGGTGTTGATGATGCAGATCCACTAATAGAAGGTATGAAGGAAATCACTCTGAAAGATTCAGCAATTCCAGAAGACAAGGATCAACAAGACGAACAAGATGAGAGAGGTGAAGAAATTCAAGAACAACCTCAAGGTACAAATGACCTATCCAAGGAATGGAGGTATGTTCACAACCACCCTAAGGAGTTAATTATTGGTGATCCTATGCATGGGGTAAAAACCCGTTCTTCACTTAGAGATGTAGTTAATCATTGTGCTTTTGTATCTCATCTTGAACCTAAAACTTTTGAAGAAGCTGAAAATGATATAATAGATTAATGCAATGCAAGAGAACTTAATCAATTTGAAAGAAATAATGTTTGGACCTTAGTTCAAGACCTAAAGATTATTCAATAATCGGCACAAAATGGGTCTTTAGAAATAAATTAGATGAGCATGAAATATAATTAGAAATAAAGCAGACTGGTTGCTAAGGGATATAATCAAGAAGAAGGAATTGATTTTGATGAAACCTTTGCACCTGTTGCTAGATTAGAAGCTATTAGACTTCTACTTGCATATGTTGCTTTATGAAATTCAAATTATTTCAAATGGATGTTAAAAGTGTATTTTTAAATGGATATATTGCTGAAGAAGTATATGTAGAACAACCTCCTGGATTTGAAAATCATGCTTTTCCTAATCATGTCTTTAGATTAAATAAAGCTTTATATAGATTAAAACAAGCACCTAGAGCATGGTATGATAGGCTAAGCAAATTTTACTAAATAATATTTTTCAAGAGTAATGTAGATACAACCCTCTTTATTAAAAGAAATCAAAATGATATGCTATTATACAAATTTATTTGATGACATAATTTCTGGGTCTACTAATGAATCCCTTTGTCAAGACTTTGCTAAGCTTATGCAGGGGGAGTTCGAGATGAGCATGATGGGAGAACTCACCTTCTTCCTCGGACTCCAAATCAAACAATCAAAAGAGGGAATCTCCATCACCCAAAGCAAGTAACCAAGGAACTACTCAAAAGATTTGGAATGGAGAACTGCAGACCAATTGGCACACCAATGAGTCCCTCATGTAAGCTTGACAAAGATGATGAAGGTAAATGTGTAGACTTAAAATACTATAGAGGTATGATTGGCTCATTATTATATTTAACTGTAAGTAGGCCTGATATCATGTTTAGTGTTTGTTTATGTGCTAGATATCAATCTAATCCTAAAGAATCTCATTTGAATACTGTTAAAAGAATCCTTAGATACTTAAATGGTACTCAAACTCTAGGGTTATGGTACTCTAAGGACTCACAAATTGATTTATTAGGATATTCAGATGCTGATTTTGCTGGATGTAAATTAGATAGAAAAAGCACAAGTGGAACTTGCCAAATTCTTGGAGTTAACCTAATCTCATGGTTTAGCAAGAAACAAAATTCGGTGGCACTGTCTACGGCTGAGGCCGAATACATTGCAGCCGGAAGTTGTTGTGCTCAAATCTTGTGGATTAAGCAACAACTCGAAGACTTTGGAATCAAACTTAATGAAACACCAATAAGATGTGACAACACAAGTGCCATAAATTATCTAAAAATCCAATTCAACACTCAAGATCCAAACATATTGAAATAAGACATCATTTTATAAGAGAACATGTTCAAAACAAAATATTATTCTTGAATATGTTTGCACTGAAAGTCAATTAGCTGATATCTTTACAAAGGCCCTTAGTGAGGATAGATTCTGTGAAATTAGGAGAAATCTAGGAATTCTAGATCCATATGCCTAAATTTTTTCTAAATTTCCAAGATTGATGTCAATATTCTTAGAGCTCAATTTCCAACATCTACCCTGGTCCCAAAAGCTCAAGTTTATCATTCTAAAAACTTATCTTTGAGCAAAGCTCCTTCTCCCAAAATTTCAAATTTTTTTGGAATTTATACACATTTTTTCTGATTTTTGAACTTCATGAGTCGACCCCCATGAGTCGACTCAATGGCAAACTTGTAATCCCACAACTTCCATCGAGTTCATTGTTTTTATAAGGACCCTGTTTGTGAGACGACTCATCTTCTCATCGTCCTCCTTCCAAAAGCTGACTTCTCCAATTCTTTTGCTCCAAATCCAAGGATCCAATTCGAAGTAATTCTCCCTCCTCCTCTCCACCAAAAATTGCCACCTTAGAAAGGGATTTTTTATGCTTTCTCGCATTATTTGGTGCGGTTGGAACGTGCCCTAGAACTTCACCGATCTTCAAAAATCCACTTCTTTTCTCCACCAAAATTCCTCTTTACTCTTGTGATCCCTCCTCCACTCATTCACGTGTTCCTCCAAGTCTTCTTGTCTGCTACTATATTGAATATGGCTCCGAAGATGAAACTTCCTCAAAGAAGAAAGTCAATCCGTGAGCCTGAAGAAATTGTCCGAAAGAAAAGGCATGCTCAGTCTTCCACTGCTCCCACTTCAGTATCTGCTCAAGGTCCCTCTCAATCCTCCATAAGCCCCAGTGTGAATCCTCTTTCTGATAGAAAAGTAGAAACCGAGAAAAATATAGATTTTCGGTTCTTTGAAGATGAGGGCTTTACTTTTGCTACCAAAATTAAAAACCAAGGATGGAATTCTACTGCTCCCTTAAGGAAGTCACCTATGTTGACCTAGTTAAAGAATTCTACCAGAACCTACATTATGGAAATGGGTCAGTGACTTCAACAGTCAAGGAAATTGATATCTGCTTGGATTCTAGTATATTGGGAGAAATATTACATTTGCCTAGTGAAGGTTATTCTTATATGGAACTCCCAGTAAAAGAAGAGGGGATCAGAATTATTTTAGGAGAAACTTATTTAGGAAGTTTAAACAAATTGGAAGCAAAGATTTTGTCTATTGAGATGAGGATCTTGCATCAGATGGTAACAAAGCTCTTCTTTCCTAGGAGTGGTAGGCATGATCTACTGTCTGGCAGAGATGTATGTATCATATTTCATGTCATCACTCAGACCCCCCTGAACCTCCCTGCACTTATGATAGAGGCCATGAGAGAAACTTTGAACAGATCCAAGGCACACTTGCCTTATGGTATGGCCCTTACTAGAGTATTTAAGAGGTTTGGAGTTAGCTGTGAGGGAGAGGCACCTACCAAGCTATCTCATGTGGACACTTTCAACCAACACAGCCTGCACCGAATGGGATTTACAAAGACTGATGGTGGTTGGATCAAGGGCTCTGAAGAAAGAGCTGAGGATAGAGATGAACAAGAGCTGAAGACAGAACTGAAGGCAGAGTAGAAGAAGAAGGTCCATCTTCTCCTGTACATGACTTCAGGGCAGCATCACCATATATCCAGTTCATTCCTGATACAGAGGCTGGCCCTTCAGAGTTTACTAGGATGCCCACACCAGTGTATCAGCCAGAGAGCAGAGCACCTCATTCAGAGTTCAGACTGGCTGACGATCAGATTGAGCATATATCACAGCGTGTGGCTTCTTTGCTGTCTAGCCAGTGGAGTAGTACTTCTTTTGCACCTGGAGCCACCTCTTCTGATCAGACCATTACTCTCCACATCTCCACTGTGTTTCAGATGATATCAGATCAGTCCATCCGGATTCAGCAGCTTGAGGACACCGTCTGGAGACTGACTGGCAGAGTTCTTGACTTGCAGGGGCAAGTCCTTGCTTCGGCCCATCCCAAGCCACAGGAGTCCACTATTGAGGTCACAGACCTCACTGCAGAGGCTGGCAGGCTCAGAGGAGCACTAGATGGTGGATATGAGTTACTGAGGAGAGAGATCCGAGGATCGAGTGAGCATGCAACCACTCAGTTCACTGCTCTACTTCAATCTATTTCCAGAGCACTGAACGTACTTGATTCTATCAGACTCACCCTTTCTGTTCAGTCCTTAGCCTCTCAACGTTCTCAGCCACCTAGTTCATCTCGCTCTCCTACTCGTACCAGAGGCAGACGGGGTAGAGGACGCACTTCAGATCCATCAGCTTCTCATACCATATCTGATGACTCCGATCCATGACTTGTCTTGATCATTATTAGATCCTAGGTGTTAGTGTTTTGTTCTAGGATCTGTATTTTGGGGGCCATGTATTGACAATTAGCTGGTTGATTATTATAATATGAACTATGTAATAAAACAATTATGATTTTAATGGAATCATCTTTTACTTATATTTCTACCTTTTGTAATGATGTTAATCATATTTTGGTTATATATATATATTCTCCTTGTTGAAATATTGTCTTCTCTTTATTGTTGTTTGCTATTGATAATTGCTATATTAAAGGGGAGCAAACATCTGTGATAAACTCTAAAGGGGGAGAAATTAAAGAATGTTTCAGAAAAAGGAGAAGTTAACCATGTCTGATGATGTCAAAAAGGGGGAGAAATTAAACAAAAAGCAACTCATTAAAAGCAAAACCCTAAATTATGAGAAAAAGGGGGAGAAATTAAACGAGAAATTAACTCATTAAAAGCAAAACCCTAAATTATGATAAAAAGGGGGAGAAATTAAACAAAAAATAATTCAATTATGAGCAATTAAAGAAAAAGCAACCCATCAAAAGCAAAACTACAAATTATGAGAAATTAATTGAAGAATTTAAAGAACAATATCAAAAGTACAATGCTAAGTATAATGCAATTATGTAACTTTTAAATTACTTCTTTACATATGTTCTGATTTACTTTAAAAATTTTAATATGCTCTGATATACTTTAAAAAAAAAAAATTCCAACTTGCTTTGATACATCTTTTAAAATTTTATTTACCTTGATACATCTTAAGAAATTTAACTTACTCTGATACATCTTAAAATTTTTTAACTTGCTCTGATACATCATAAAATTTGTTCTGATACATTATAAAATTTTCTCTGATACATTGTAAAATTATTTTCCTTGCTCCGATACATTGCAAAATTTATTTTTCTCTTGCTCTGATATATCTTAAACTCAAAATGAGCTAATACACTTTCAAAATCAACTCTTAAACATGCTTTGGCACACATAATTATTTTTTGTATCAAAAGCAATTAAAGCACATAATTAATTTTTGCTCTGATGCTAAAACTAAAATCAAATGAAAATGAGCAAATTTTCAAAATACAACTTGCTCTGATAACAAAAATAAGTTTTCTGCTCTAACACCAAAATCACATATTCCAATGAGCATATCTTCAAATTTTTAAGAAAATGGACAAACTATTTTTGTATATGATCATTTATATTACATGCCAAAAGAATCTTACTCTTTTCAAGCATATAAATGTATAATGCATTCTTTTGAAATTATTGATTCACATAAATGCTTTTTGTTCAAATATTTTGTCATCATCAAAAAGGGGAAGATTGTTGCTCTTAGATTGATTTTGATGATTACAAAGCAGATTGAAGGGATACAAATAATTTTAAATTGAAAAAGTTCTTATGCTCTTCAGGGGCAAAATCATAATTTCACTAAAATCCTAATTTGACAGTATCATTTGGTAGAACAAATGAGTAGTAATCTATTGGTGAAAATTTCATTGTGTTTGGACTTATATTTTTGAAGTTATGAAGGTTTGAAGTGCATGAGTCGACTCATGAGTCAACTCATGGCACTATGAGCTGATTGGCACGCAAAAATTCTCCTTGGCACGCTAGTTTTCTGGCTTGGCACGACCTGTGAGTCGACTCATGAGTCGACCCACAAGGCATGAGTCGACTCATGAGTCGACCCTTGCTGATTTGAGCCAAGAATTTCCAGAAACTCATTCTCTGGTCTTTGCAACAGAAGTCGACTCATGAGTCGACTCCTGAAGCATGAGTCGACTCATGAGTCGACCCCTGCGACGGAAAATATCAGCAATGGCTAGTTTTTTGCCTGTTTTAATTGCCTTTTATGCTTCCTAAAATTGCCCTAACGGCTCTTTATCTGCCTAAATTATTTTCTCTTATTTCTTATTGCTATAAAATGCTTCAAATGGTGAAAGAAATTGCAGATCAAAAAAAAAAAAAGGAGAGATCAAACCTATATACAAAAGGATCCAAAATCTATACAAAAAAGTCTGAGATCAACGAAATACCCAAAAGAAAAAGAGAGAGGATCCACAATATACAAGAGAGATTGTGAAAGAGAAAAGCAAGAGCATTCAAAGAGAGGATCTTTCAAGCCTATTGTTCAACCTTGATCAAGAGATCTTTCAAAGCCTTCAAGAAGTCTTCAATCAAAGATCATCCTCTTCTCAAGCATTCATTCAAGCGTTCATCCACCTTGAGAAAATCCAAAAAGGGTTTCTTCATTTGAGTAAAGTATTTTTATTGTTATATTCGCTCATTTAAGGAGCTGTTATTGTATTAATTTATGCTCTAAGCTATTTTACTCTTTGTAAGTATTTGTTCTTGTTTTTGGAGGGTTTCCAAAACAAGGAAAGGTTGATCCGAACCTGAAATCGGAATGTTTTGGGTTGACTTGTACCCAAGAAACAAGTAGACTAGCTTGGGATAGCTAGTGTCGGAGTTTCCGATGATTTGTATTCAGGTTGAATACAAGTATAGTGGATTAAAATTCTCAAGTAGGAGCTTGGGGAGTGGATGTAGGTGCAAGGTTGGCACCGAACCACTATAAATCTTTGTGTTTGTGGTGTGCTTTATTGTTTCTCTTTATTTCTTTATTATATCCTTGCATTCTTGCTTTAGGTTATTAATCTTGAATTAAAGTCTTTGTTCTCATTCATCATAAGTAATTAATTAAGCCTAAAATTTTTAGAAACCCAATTCACCCCCTCTCTTGGGTTGCATAGCTGGGCAACACTATTGATTCTATTCTTGTTTATATGACCAAACTTAAATTACCAAAGACAAGTTTTCATGACATTATCTACTCTAAGGAGTTTGTTTGATTGTTGTGTACTATACACTAATAAGCTATGACTATTCATAAATATCATTTCTCAGTTGCCTACATGATTTTGACATCATTCATAATGATATTACATAAATTATTAGATAATAGTGACAATCACTAAAATAATATTGTTGGTGCAAAAATCTGCTTACGTCGGAGAAGCTGGAGTCGCGGTCGCCGCTGGGACCTGCAAAAGAAGTCTAAACCGGAGGTGGGGTTGCTCCGGCAAGACCCTCCGATACTCAAGTCAGTTCTCTGCCTCAACAAGAATGGAGTGCTCGAACGGAAATTTTAGCAGAGTTTCTAGGTAAAAATGAGAGCTTATTGAATAACGTATCTGGGGTTTCCCTTTTATAGATGGAGGGGGCAACAAATTGATAGCGACGCCTATAACTGTCTGGTAGTGGGCCGCCCAGAGTCAGGAGAAATTTATTGCGAAGGGTAGTGGAGTGGGATCGTGGCTATCGCCGTGGCTCGCCACGTGGAATCAGTTATGGGGAGTGGAGCGGCGTCCACCGTCGTGACTTGTCAGGAAGCGGTGGAATCGCACAGGATCCGCCGCAGGAGTGGAGCAGAATCATGACCGTTAATACAGCCTGCCAGGGGGTAATGGGGCTGCGTAGGATCCGCCGCAGGGAGTGGAGCAGTGTTGTCCGTTACTGTGGCCTGCCAGGGGGTCCAGACTTGTCGGCCAAAGTTTGGTAGGAGTCGGTAGCGAGGTCCGATACCCGTAGGAGTTTGGGCGAGGTCTTCCCGCAGTCGGAGTAGAAGACGGAGTCTGGCTGCCGTTGGAGTCGAGGACGGAGGTCGGCTCCCGTAGGAGTCCGGGTGGAGTCTTCCTGCAATTAAAGTCAAAGGCGAAGTCCGGCTCCCGTAGGAGTCCGGACAAGGCTTACCAGCAGTTGAAGTTGAGGACGGAGCCCGGCTCCCGTAGGAGCTCGGGCGAAGCCTATTTTCGGTTGAAGTCGCGGGCGGAGTTCGTCTCCCATAGGAGTCCGGACAAAGTCTGTCCGCAGCCGTTGGAGTCGAGGACGATGCCTGACTCTCGTAGGAGTTCGGGTGGAGTCTTCCTGCAATTAAAGTCAAAGGCGAAGTCCGGCTCCCGTAGGAGTCCGGACAAGGCTTACCAATAGTTGAAGTTGCGGACGGAGCCCGGCTCCCGTAGGAGCCCGGGCGAGGTCTACTTGCGGTTGAACTCACGGGCGGAGTCCGTCTCCCGTAGGAGTCCGGACGAAGTCTGTCCGCAGCCGTTGGAGTCGAGGATGAGGTCCGGCTCCCGTAGGAGTCCGGGTGGAGCGATGGGAGTTCACTAACAGCAGTCGAAAGTCGGAAGAGACTTGCGAGGGTCAATCCCGCCAAGAACTTCGATCGAGGGTATTTTATACCCAACAAATATTATTAGAATTGAAAATAGGCTTGACAATTTTTAAAACCAGGATTGAAACATAACTTCCATCTCTAATATTCTGAAAGCTCTTGCTATTTTTAAACTTTCTACTAACCTGAAGTTGTTGCAACAATTTGTATAAACTTTCGATATCCAATACGAAGGCAGTAGTGTCATAGATAGAAAAATCACAAAGTGTTATCATATAAGTACCTTGTCCAACAATTTTTTGTTGATTTCTCTTCCTTAGCCTGTTCGAATCAAAGGACTCTATCAGACTAGATTAATCTGAGACTCTTTTATCAGTTCGGACTCATTAGCCCAAGCACGACTCTTTTGCACCTTCTTTTTTTTTATTAAAGATTGTTGTCTATCGAAGATACATCTTCAGAGGTGCAAAAGAACTCCTTCAACATTTGAAAGATTTTTTCTCACTGAGCATCATCAAATTTATAACTAAATTCGTGTTCTTTACTGCTCTTAAAAAATATCACATGGTGATATGATCATTTGGCCACTTCTGATAAGTGCCTTTGATCGCATCATGTGGTTAGATGTAGGAACATCAGGTGTTAGATCCATAATCATATTAGAATCCATTCATGCTCTAGAACTATTTGCAACTTCCGTTACATCTATT